>NW_024429054.1:0-99187 GCF_009769625.2 Cygnus olor
GTAGGACTAGAAGGTGTTCTGAGCAAATTTGCCGACAACACTAAACTTGGAGGAGTTGTGGACTCTGTTGAGGGTGGAAAGGCCTTGCAGAGAGATCTGGACAGATTGGAGAGCTGGGCGATCACCAACCACGTGAAGTTTAACAAAAGCAAGTGCCGGGTCCTGCACCTGGGACGGGGCAACCCAGGCTATATGTACAGACTGGGTGATGAGATGCTGGAGAGCAGCCCTGCAGAGAGGGATCTGGGGGTTGTGGTTGACAGCAAGTTGAATATGAGCCAGCAGTGTGCCCTGGCAGCCAGGAGGGCCAACCGTATCCTGGGGTGCATCAAGCACGGCATTGCTAGTCGGTCGAGGGAAGTGATTGTCCCACTCTACTCTGCGCTGGTGCGGCCTCACCTCGAGTACTGTGTACAGTTCTGGGCACCACAGTACAAAAAGGACATTAAACTGTTGGAGAGTGTCCAGAGGAGGGCGATGAAGATGATGAAGGGCCTAGAGGGGAAGACATATGAGGAGCAGCTGAGATCACTTGGCCTGTTCAGCCTGGAGAAGAGGAGGCTGAGGGGGGACCTCATCGCAGTCTACAACTTCCTCGCGAGAGGGAGTGGAGAGGCAGATGACTTATTCTCTGTTATCACCAGTGACAGGACCCGCGGGAACGGTGTGAAGCTGAGGCAGGGGAAGTTTAGGCTGGACATCAGGAAGAGGTTCTTCACCGAGAGGGTGGTCGCACACTGGAACAGGCTCCCCAGGGAAGTAGTCACTGCACCAAGCCTGTCTGAATTTAAGAAGCGATTGGACTGTGCACTTAGTCACATGGTCTAAACATTTGGGCAGACCTGTGCGGTGCCAAGAGTTGGACTAGATGATCCTTATGGGTCCCTTCCAACTCGGGATATTCTATGATTCTATGATTCTTTAGAGAATGGCATTTATGATTGGATTTTTCAAGAGAAAGACCAAGGTAGGGGCTACCTGAAAGGCAAGACTTTGTCTGTAGCCTGTGCTTAAAGAATCCTGCAGTGAAGTGGAAGCAGGTTTCATGGTAATGAGTTGTCAGGATTGTACAGGAGACTGAGACTCCTGGAGCATTGCAGTGAGGGATCAATATGTCATTAATGAACTTCATAAAGTCCCTTCCCACATCTCAGCCCACAGACTGCATCAACATCATCATAGTGGTCCTCTCAGGTTTTATACTAGCTGATCTTTAGGAGCTGCAAACCCTCCAAGTGCAAACCCTGCCCAGTGCCCTGCCTTTGGGAGGTCTCTGCCGGCTTGTGGTGAGCACAGATCATTTGCAATGAGCATGAGCTGCCTCCTCTGCAGGCAGAGCTGCAGCAGAGGAGGGTCTGCTGAGTGTCCATCTGTCCCTCCCTGGCCTTGCCTCCCCTGGCAGCAGCACACTGGCATTCCTCCTGGCTTCTCCACCTGGCCGTGCTGCTGCTTTTCTTGTTCCCAGGCTGGCAGGTGATGGGGATTTCAGGTGCCTGTGGAGTGAGCCCTCGGTGTGCTTGGGGGAAGGGGAATATGGGGACAGGGTGAGGGGTCTGGAGAGGGGCACCTTGAGCATGATTATTCTGCCCTCGGCAGTACCCTGGTTATTATTGGGCAGACCTGTGCGGTGCCAGGAGTTGGACTAGATGATCCTTATGGGTCCCTTCCAACTCGAGATATTCTATGATTCTATGTTAGGCCACATTTCAACATCCTTCCTGCTGCTTGCAGGGTTTTATCTCACGCATGAACTGGATCACAGAATCACAGAATCATCTAGGTTGGAAGAGACCTCCAAGATCACCGAGTCCAGCCTCTGACCTAACACTAACAAGTCCTCCACTAAACCGTATCACAAAGGATCATTGAGTATTCTGAAGCCCAATACCATGCTTTATTATTTTTATTATTATTATTACTATTACTATTACTACTATTATTATTATTTTGCCTCTGAAGCACAATCACAGAATCATAGAATCATAGAATCAGAATATCCCGAGTTGGAAGGGACCCATAAGGATCATCAAGTCCAACTCCTGGCACAGCACAGGTCTGCCCAAAAGTTTAGACCATGTGACTAAGTGCACAGTCCAAAGTTGTGGACTGCGATGAGGTCTCCCCTCAGCCTTCTCTTCTCCAGGCTGAACAGGCCCAGTGACCTCAGCCGCTGCTCTTATGCCTTCCCCTCTAGGCCCTTCACCATCTTCATCGCCCTCCTCTGGACACTCTCCAACAGTTTAATGTCCTTTTTGTACTGTGGTGCCCAGAAATCATAGAATCATACAATGGCTCGAGTTGGAATAGACCTTGAAGATCGCCTAGTTTCAACCCCCTGGCCATAGGCAGGGATGCCACCCGCTAGATCAGGTTACTCAGGGCCTCATATAACGTGGTCTTGAATACCCCCAAGGACGGAACATCCACAACCTCTCCGGGCAACCTATTCCAGTGCCTCACCTCCCTCTGAGTGAAGAATTTCCTCCTAACCTCTAATAGAAATCTCCCCTCTTTTAGTTTAAAACTATTCCCCTGTTGTGGTTTAGCCCGGCTGGCAGCCAAACACCACACAGCTGTTCGCTCACCCTCCCCCCTCCCTCTCTGGGGTGGGGGAGAGAAACGGGAAAGTGAAGTCTGTGAGTTGAGATAAAGACAGTTTATTAAGACAGGAAAATAATAATAACAATAACAATAACAATAATAATAATAATAGTATTAATAATAATAATGTGTATGAAATAAGTGATGCACAATGCAATTGCTCACCACCCGTTGACCGATGCCCAGCCTATCCCCGAGCAGCCGGCCCCGCCCTCCACCCCAGCTAGCCACCCCTATATATTGTTCAGCATGACGTCAGATGGTATGGAATACCCCTTTGGCCAGTTTGGGTCAGCTGTCCTGGGTCTGTCCCCTCCCAGCTCCTGCTGCATCCCTAGCCTGCTCGCTAGCAGGACAGAGCGAGAAGCTGAAAAGTCCTTGACTTGGTGTAAGCACTGCTCTACAACAATTAAAACATCAGCATGTTATCAGCGCTCTTCTCATTCTAATCCAAAACATAGCACCCTGCCAGCTACTAGGAGGAAAATTAACTCTGTCCTACCTGAAACCAGGACATGCATCCACCCCTTATTCCATACCATTTATGTCATGCTCAGGTTACACTCTTTCCAATACCTTCTAATTAATCACCATTTTCATCTATGATATATAGCAACCATGGTAGTGATGACATACAGTGTTATATGATAATTAACATACTACAATTCAACTCATGGGCTATTCTCACCCAATATTAGGTCCCCTTGAGGTACACACCGGACCTCCCCATTCTTTTGCATTGGGTAAAATGCCTGGGCAAAAGCAATCCCACGAATGGGCTTGCCTTTTCCTGAGGCAGGAGTAGCCCAGACTGTCTTACCCAGCATGTTTCTTACGTGCACTACAGGAACTTTATCCCCTTCTACAGTGCGTAACAGGTTTGATTGGGCAGGTCCAGCTCGGTTGGCAGATCCTCTAGGATTGACTAACCAGGTGGCCTTTGCCAAATGTGTTTCCCAATTTTTGAATGTCCCAGCACCCATTGCTTT
Source organism: Cygnus olor (assembly GCF_009769625.2). Classification (NCBI taxonomy): domain Eukaryota; kingdom Metazoa; phylum Chordata; class Aves; order Anseriformes; family Anatidae; genus Cygnus; species Cygnus olor. The sequence goes on from NW_024429054.1 coordinate 3,591, forward strand.
CAGTGTAGTCTTTAACAGTCCATTGTATCGTTCAACTTTCCCGGAGGCTGGTGCATGATAGGGGATGTGATACACCCACTCAATACCATGTTCTTTGGCCCAAGTGTCTATAAGGTTGTTTCGGAAATGAGTCCCATTGTCTGACTCAATTTTTTCTAGGGAGCCATGTCGCCATAGGACTTGCTTTTCAAGGCCCAGGATAGTGTTCCGGGCGGTGGCATGGGGCACAGGATATGTTTCCAGCCATCCGGTGGTTGCTTCCACCATTGTAAGTACGTGGCGCTTGCCGTTGCGGGTTTGAGGGAGTGTGATGTAATCAATCTGCCAGGCCTCTCCATATTTGTATTTCAGCCATCGTCCTCCATACCAGAGAGGCTTTGACCGTTTGGCTTGTTTAATTGCAGCACATGTTTCACAATCATGAATAACCTGTGCTATAGTGTCCATGGTCAGGTCCACCCCTCGGTCACGAGCCCATCTGTATGTTGCATCTCTACCTTGATGGCCTGAGGTGTCATGGGCCCATCGGGCTATAAATAATTCACCTTTATGTTGCCAGTCCAGGTCCACCTGAGCCACTTCAATCTTAGCAGCCTGATCCACCTGCTGGTTGTTTTGATGTTCTTCAGTAGCCCGATTCTTGGGCACATGAGCATCTACATGGCGTACCTTTACAACCAGGTTCTCTACCCGGGCAGCAATATCTTGCCACAATGCAGCAGCCCAGATAGGTTTGCCCCGGCGTTCCCAGTTGTTCTGCTTCCATTGCTGTAACCACCCCCACAGGGCATTTGCTACCATCCATGAATCGGTATAGAGATAGAGAACTGGCCACTTTTCTCGTTCAGCAATATCTAAGGCCAGCTGAACGGCTTTCACTTCTGCAAACTGACTCGATTCACCTTCTCCCTCAGCAGCTTCTGCATCTCGTCGTGTAGGACTCCATACAGCAGCTTTCCATCTCCGATGCTTTCCCACAATACGACAGGACCCATCAGTGAACAGGGCATATTTCTTCTCATTTTCTGGTAGCTTGTTGTACAGTGGGGCTTCTTCAGCACGGACCACCTCCTCCTCTGATGATATCCCAAAGTACTTGCCTTCTGGCCAGTCCATAATCACTTCCAGGATTCCTGGGCGACTGGGGTTTCCTATTCGAGCCCGCTGAGTAATCAGTGCAACCCACTTGCTCCATGTAGCATCAGTTGCATGATGTGTAGAGGGGACCCTTCCTTTGAACATCCAACCTAGTACCGGCAGTCGGGGTGCCAGGTGGAGCTGTGCTTCAGTACCGACCACTTCTGAAGCAGATTGAACTCCCTCATATGCTGCCAATATCTCCTTTTCGGTTGGAGTATAGCGGGCCTCAGATCCTCTGTATCCCCGACTCCAAAACCCCAGGGGTCGACCTCGAGTTTCCCCAGGTTCTTTCTGCTAGAGGCTCCAGGTGTGGCCATTCTCCCCGGCTGTGGTGTAAAGCACATTCTTTATATCTGGTCCTGTTCGGACTGGCCCAAGGGCTACTGCATGAACTATTTCCTGCTTAATTTGTTCAAAGGCTTGTCGTTGCTCAGGGCCCCATTCAAAGGCATTCTTCTTATGGGTTACTTGGTAGAGCAGGTTTACAATCAGACTGTAATTTGGAATATGCATTCTCCAAAACCCCACGACACCTAGGAAAGTTTGTGTTTCCTTTTTGCTAGTTGGTGGAGACATAGCTGTTATTTTGTTGATCACATCCACTGGGATTTGACGACGTCCATCTTGCCATTTTATTCCTAAAAACTGGATCTCTCATGCAGGTCCTTTAACTTTATTTTGTTTTATGGCAAAACCGGCCTTCAGAAGGATTTGGACTATTTTCTTCCCTTTCTCGAAAACTTCCTCTGCAGTGTCACCCCACACAATGATGTCATCGATGTACTGCAGGTGTTCAGGAGCCTCCCCCTGCTCCAGCGCAGACTGGATCAGTCCATGGCAAATGGTAGGGCTATGTTTCCACCCCTGGGGCAGCCGATTCCAAGTATATTGGACTCCGCTCCAAGTGAAAGCAAACTGTGGCCTGCACTCTGCTGCTAGAGGGATGGAGAAAAATGCATTAGCAATATCAATTGTGGCATACCACTTGGCTGCCCTTGATTCCAGTTGGTACTGGAGTTCTAGCATGTCCGGCACTGCAGCACTCAGTGGTGGCGTGACTTCGTTCAGGCCACGATAGTCCACTGTTAGTCTCCACTCACCATTAGACTTTCGCACTGGCCATATGGGACTATTAAAAGGTGAATGGGTCTTGCTGATCACTCCTTGGCTCTCCAGTTGACGAATTAGCTTATGGATGGGAATCAGGGAGTCTCGGTTGGTGCGATATTGCCGCCGGTGCACAGTTGTGGTAGCGATTGGCACTTGCTGTTCTTCAACCCTCAGCAACCCCACAACAGAAGGGTCCTCTGAGAGACCGGGCAAGGTAGACAACTGTTTAATGTCCTCTGTCTCTAAGGCAGCTATGCCAAAGCCCAGCGGAACCCTTTTGGGTCCTTGAAATATCCTCTTCTAAGGTAGTCTATGCCAAGGATGCACGGAGCATCCGGGCCAGTCACAATACGGTGCTTTTGCCACTCATTTCCGGTTAGACTCACTTCAGCCTCCAATACAGTTAACTGCTGGGATTCCCCTGTCACGCCATAAATACAGATGGGCTCTGGCCCTTTACAGCTTGATGGCATTAGAGTACATTGTGCACCGGTGTCTACTAAAGCTGTATACTTCTGTGCATCAGACGTGCCAGGCCATCGAATCCACACAGTCCAATAAACTCGATTGTCCCTTTCCTCCCCCTGGCTGGAGGCAGGGCCCCTCTAGTCCTGGTCAGAATCTTCATTTCTGTGTCTGAAGGACTGCCTGCTAGAAGTTGGAGCAGCAAACTTTTCAGAGAACCCCTTTTTCCCGATTGTTTTCTTTTGCAACTCATGTACCTGTGCCTCTAGGGTCTCAGTAGATTTTCCATCCCATTTTCTCATGTCCTCTCCATGGTCACGTAGGTAAAACCACAGGGTGGCATGGGGTGTGTACCCACCATATTGTCTTCTTTGCACGGATGAACGTTTACCCCTAATAGCCGAGACGCTGGTTTGTACAGGTGGGGAAGAAAATAAACTCTCTTTAAGTTGGTGGACCTCTTCAGAAAGTTTCTCCAAAGTATTCTCTTTTAGTTGGTGGCCACTGGTTCGTTCAGGTGGGAGGGAAGATAAATTCTCTTTAAGTTGGTGGAACTCTTCAGAGAGTTTCTCCACAGCCGAGACGCAGGCCTGTAGGGAAGAGGAGAGACTTTCTTCGTACTGCCGGAGTTGTTTAGCCACTTCATCCACTGTGGGTTTGTCACCATCTTTCCAGGTTATTATTGCCAATGAGCTGGCATATGATGATGGTGCACTCTGTACAAACTTCCGCCACATGGATCAGGTACACTGGACTTCATCTGGATCTGTGGATATTTGTGCGTCTTCTAGGTCCTTATAAATTACTTCCCGTACGGCTAATTCCCTCAGGTGCTGAATTCCCTTCTCCATGGTGGTCCACTTGACTGGTAGACATACAAGTTCTTCCTTGAAGGGATACCTTTCCTTCACAGCTGACAGGAGACGGCTCCAGAGGCTGTGAGATCGTGCTCCATCTCCAATTGCTTTGTCAATGCCTGCGTCTCTAGCAAGGGATCCCAGCCGCCTGGCTTCCCTGCCCTCTAATTCCACACAATTGGCTCCAGTGTCCCAGCACTGGAGCAGCCAGGTGACAAGCTGCTCACCTATACAGCGACCAAAGTCTTTTTGCACATCTCGTAGCTCACGCTGGTATAGGGTTTGGGTAGTTACTGTTGATTTTTCGACATCCTCATCCTCATCTTCATCCTCCTGCACATTTGATGGCCCAGCCTCGTCTTCTCCATACCTAGACCTAGCAGAAGACTGTCTGCGTTCTAAACAACCTGAGTCTCTATACCATTTTTTCACCTTGTCTACAGGGGCAACTTGCACTGCTACAGCTCACTTCTCTGACCCAGCTACAGGGTCTGCCACAGGGGTTGGAATACCCTCTGCAGGGGCAACTTGCACTGCTACAGCTCGTTTCTCTGACCCAGCCACAGGGTCTGCCACAGGGGTTGGAATACCCTCTGCAGGGGCAACTTGCACTGCTACGGCTCATTTCTCTGACCCAGCCACAGGAGTGGGAGCAGCTGCAGGAGCTGGAGCAGCTGCAGGGGCTGGAGTGGCTGCGGGAGCTGGAACTGGAACGGCTGCGGGAGCTGGAGCTGGAATGGCTGCAGGGTCTGTCACTAGGTTGATAATAGCATCAATTGCAGCTCGATAGGCACAAGCCAGACCCCAGCACGCCACAGTGATTTGTGTCACTTTGGAACTGCCAGAGTCATGACACCTTTTTTCAAGCATTCTACCAGTTTTTTAGGATTTTGCAGTTGTTCAGGGGTGAATGTCCAAAACACTGGAGGTGCCCACTGCTCTAGAAACCTGCCCATATCCTCCCACACTCCCTGCCACTCGCAAATATCCCGCCTCAAGACAGATCTCCGGATGAGATTCCTAAGTAGTTGTTTAACCTTAAACAAAACCTGAAGCGCATTCAGGAGACATAACAACAAGAACATGCTGGTCTGAGTATCCCAAGGATATTCAACATCTTGGAGAGCTACCATAACTAGCTCGGGGGATAAGAGGGTGGTGAAGGAGAAAGGGAGAGTGAACAGGTAGGAAAAAGATATCTTCCCCTGTCCCCTCCACAGATTGGCTCCCTGATGAAAAAAGGCAATAGGTGTAATTGCTAATAGTTTCTGAGATATGGTTTCCGAAGTATAGAGTCGACGACAGTGCTGAGTACAAATACCAGGTTAGAGTCATGACCAGAAATCTCATCATTTCATAAGCCATCGTTACACCACACAGTACCATAACAATCTTAAGCCAGGGCCCAGAAAGGATAAACAGCGCGACAGGGAGCACATACAGAAAGTAACTTGATATAAAACTCAATTTGGGAAACAGGCACAGCAGACTTGAGATTAAGGCAATCAACATTGTGACTAGCAACTATTAAGCAGGTCAAATACTTATACCAATTTTAGTTTAACACACTCTGGTCAAATCTGTCGATATCTCAACCCTTCGTGGCCCACGTTGGGCGCCAAAAGGACTGTTGTGGTTTAGCCCGGCTGGCAGCTAAACACCACACAGCTGTTCGCTCACCCTCCCCCCTCCCTCTCTGGAAATAATAATAATATTTATAATATAATAATAATAATAATAATAATAATAATAATAATAATAATAATAATAATAATAATAAAAATTAAATAAAATTATTTTATAAAATTTTTTAATAAAATTATTAAAATTAATATAATGTTATAAAATATAATAATAATAATAATAATAATAATAATAATTTCCTCTCAATGAAAATAATAATAATAATAATAATAATAATAATAATAATAATAATAATAATAATGTGTACAAAATAAGTGATGCACAGTGCAATTGCTCACCACCCGTTGATCGATGCCCAGCCTATCCCCGAGCAGCCGGCGCCCCACCCCCACCCCGGCTAGCCACCCCTATATATTGTTCAGCATGACGTCAGATGGTATGGATGGTCAGATGATATGGAATACCCCTTTGGCTAGTTTGGGTCAGCTGTCCTGGGTCTGTCCCCTCCCAGCTCCTGCTGCATCCCTAGCCTGCTCGCTAGCAGGACGGAGCGAGAAGCTGAAAAGTCCTTGGCTTGGTGTAAGCACTGCTCTACAACAATTAAAACATCAGCATGTTATCAGCGCTCTTCTCATTCTAATCCAAAACATAGCACCCTGCCAGCTACTGGGAGGAAAATTAACTCTGTCCTAACTGAAACCAGGACACCCCCTTGTCCTGTCAATATCTGACTGAGCAAAGAGTTGCCCTCCATCTTTTTTATAAGACCCCTTCAAGTACTAAAAGGCTGCAAAGAGGTCACCCCAGAGCCTTCTCTTCTCCAGGCTGAACAGCCCCAGCTCTCTCAGCCTTTCTTCTTCATAAGAGAGGTGCTCCAGCCCCTTGATCATCTTCTTGGCCCTCCTCTGGACCTGTTCTAACAGATTCACATCCTTCTTGTGCTGGGGGCCCCAGACCTGGATGCAGGACTTCAACTGGAGCCTCACAAGGACAGAGCAGAGGGGGACAATCACCTGCCTCCACCTGCTGCCCACTCCTCTTTTGATGCAGCCCAGGATACAGTTGGCCTTCTGGGCTACAAGCACGCACTGCTGGCTCATGTTGAGCATTTCATCCAGCAGAATCCCCAAGTCCTTCTCTGCAGGACTGCTCTCAATGTGTTCTTCTCCCAGCTTATCCTCATGTCTGGGATTTCCCCAGCCCAGGTGCAGCACCTTGCACTTGGACTTGTTGAACTTCCTTAGCTTCACAGGGGCCCACATTTCAAGCTTGTCCAGGAACATTTGGATGGCATCCCTTCCTCTGTTGCATCCACTACACCATTCAGCTCGGTGTCATCTGCACGCTTGCTGAGGGTGCACTTGACCCCAATGTCTGTGTCATTGATAAAGATATTAAACAGTACCGGTCCCAGGACAGACCCCTGAGGTACACCACTCATCACCAGCCTCCACTTGGACATAGAGCCGTTGACCACCACTCTCTGGGTGTGACCTTCAAGCCAACTCCTTATCCACTCAATGGTGCACCCATCAAATGCGTATCTCTCCAGTTTGGAGACGAGGATGTCATGTGGGACCGTGTCAAAAGTCCTACAGAAGTCCAAGTAGATGACATTGGTCGGTTTTCCCTTGTCGTCTGATGCAGTCAATCCATTGTAGAAAGCCACCAGTGGTCCAGCACGATTTACCCTTTGGTGAAGCCATGCTGGCTGTCTCGGATCACCTCTTTCTCTTGCATGTGCCTTGACATTGATTCCAGGAGGATCTTTTCCATGATCTTGCCAGGCACAGAGGTGAGGCTCACCATTCTGTAGTTCCCTGGGTCCTCCTTTCTACCCTTTATAAAAAGGGGAGTGATATTTTTCTTTTTCCAGTCACTAGGGACTTCACCTGACTGCCAGGACTTTTCAGATATGATGGAGAGAGGCTTGGCAACTGCATCAGCCAGCTGCCTCAGGACCCTGGGGTGCATGTCGTCAGGCCCCATAGACTTGTACGTGTTTAGTTTCATCAGGTGGTCTTGGACATGCTCTTCACTTACAGCAGGTGGGACTTTGCCCCCCAGCCTCCATCTTTGGGCTCAGGGAAATGAAAGACTTGGGAAGCCTGACTGGCAGTGAAGACTGAGGCAAAGAAGTTGTTGAGTCCCTTGCCTTCTCCATGTCTGTCATTACCAGTTCACCCTTCTCATCCATCAGAGGGGGTACACTCTCCTTGGCCTTTCTTTTCTGAGCAATGTATCTATAGAATCTCTTCAAATTATTCCTTGCATCCCTTGAGAAGATCATTTCCATCTGTGCCTTGGCTTTCCTTATTCCATCTCTGCATATCCAAAACTGAAACATGCATGAGAAAAAAATAACCCTGGATCCATACAAGCCATTCAGGAAACAAAACTTATAGGTAGGAATTGCAGGTTTGTGGAGGTGCAGACCTGATGGGCCCATTGTGCAGGATGCTCCTAAAAACCTTTGTGTCCTTTTCCCTCCTGACTAAAATGCCACTGCTGTCTCAGGAATAGAGTAGTCAACATAGGTGAGACAGATACCCTGAGATCATGAATGTCATCAGAAAGCTGATCCTAATAAGATATGGGGAGATCAGGAGCAGCCTGGACAAGAGAGATGTGAGATTTTGGGGTGGGAAGAAGAGCTTGGCCAGCAGAAACTTATGATTTCATAGAGGTAAGAGGGGTCATGTAATGTAGATGCTGCGGTAACGCTGACTTAAAACAGTCATGTATGGCCCTTACCTTACTTGAAACAGTAATTTTAATCCCTAAACCTAAATGCTACTACAACACTCTGAAAGGAATCCGTTTTCTCTCTTGTTCACCCTGATCCCTTCCCTTAACACTAGCATTAAAATGGTCTATTTAACCCTAGATTTCTTGGCAGACCTAAAACACCCCTAAACCACAGAGCTAGTCCATACCTTAACCACAGACCTGACACAACAAGCAGAACACCAAACACTCCCACTACAAGTATGCTTAATCTCTAACCCAGAAAGTGAAAAACAGGTACCTAGAGGGCACTCTAGGTCAGCTACGTCTCCCCTACGTCAGCTCAGCCTCAGGATCTCCTGCCCCAGCAGGAGGAATGTGACTGTGGAAGTGACTGTGAGGTCACTTCTGTCTCTGCAGTTGATAGGGCAGCAGCAGGAAAGCATCACAGAAAGGGACTGTGAGGTCATTTCTGTCTGTAGGTGGCAGGTCACCCTTGACTTCTCCCTGGGATCTGTACTTTTTGGCTGACATCTGACAGTGGCCCTGGTAGGCCAGCAGAAGGCACCTGGTTGGCATGCTGACTGTGGGATCCCCTCTGCCTACATACCCAGGAGGACCCAGACAGAAAGAAGGCCCGCATATGGGTTGTCCTGTCCCTTCTGCTTGAGTCCATGACTGGACAGCAGGAGGCACAAGGCTTGGGTGTGTCTAGCCAAGAAGCTGCAAGGCCAGCAGCAGGCGCATGGCTTGGCAGATGCTGGTGAGGTGACTTCTGCCATGTTGGCTGACAGGCGGCAAGGAGCCTGATGGGTTGGGATGCCTACTTTAGGAGTGGTTTCCACCCTGATGGAGCTTTCTTTGGTAGTAGGAAAGAGCAGGAGAGAAAAAACTTCCACAAAGTGCACATTGGAAGGTTGGCACTGGCCATGAGGAGGAAGAAATGCCCAGAGGATCAGCTGCTCTTGCTCTAGAGACTGAGGCAAAGAAGGCATTAAGTGCCTCAGCCTTCACCTCATCTCTTGTCACCAGGTTTCCTCCCACATCCAATAAAGGATGATGATTCTCCTTAATCCTCGATTATTAGAGTGTTTCTCTAAAGAGTTTTTATTGTCTTTGACAGTAATAGATGGATTGAGCTCCAGCTGGGCTTTGGCCCTTCTGTATACTTCCCTGAACAGCTCCATAACATTTAGGACACAGCTCCAGCCAAAATGAAACCATGCATGAGAAGGAAGCACAGAAGAGGTGGAACCTGGCTGCCTGCAATCCTTCACCCTTCTGTGACTCTGTGCTGCAATTCCGTTCAACCGGTTACTCCTGTATTATCCAAACTTCCCTGCAACTCCTGATGCTGCTGTCTTGTCACAGATAGCACAATCACAGGAAGTTTGAACTGTCTGTATGCAGACATTAGCAGTCAACAGAATGGAGCGTCAGTGTGGGGGAACCTTGAGAAACTGCAGGAATTTGCCTACAGAAACTTCTTGACCTTTACAAGGACAAGAGCCTAGTCCTGCACCAGAGGAAGAGGAACCCCACCCATCAGGGCAGACTGGGACACTGCTGAGTGAGCAGTGCCCAGGAGGAGGAGGGTCTGGGGCACCACGAGTGGTCTCATACGAGCTACTCAGCTAAGACTCTTTATGACAGCACACAGACAAGGGTCTACAGCCAGCAGGGAAAGAGGTTCAGGTCTGGGAGATGCTAGGATACTCTGGTCATCAGAGGAGCAAGGAAATAAGCAAGGCTGAAAGTCCCAACAAACCGAGATCTTTGTGTCCATGGCTATAGCTGTTGTCTCTGCCACTGAGGCCTATGAGGAGACAGCTTATCGTTAAAGCACCAGGACCTCCTCATCCCCCCTGATTAACCAGGCAGGGGTCGTACCATTCTCCTGCACTTGGCAATACACATCCCCATCTCCTAATGCCCCAGGAAGAGCCATGAGCTATGTGTGAAGGGAAAGGATCTCCCATTTCCAGGGGCCAGGGATCAAGGCTCAGCCCTTGTGCTTGGTGAAACACATCCACTTTGTCTACACATCAGTGTCACCTTCACATTGCCTTTGTCTCCTTGTCCTCACTGCCTCCAATGTTCTGCTCTAACGATCTCCAAGGGAGGCTATGTCAGTCCTGGCCCTCAGGGGGACACTCCACGAAACTTGCATCTGATTTGGACTTCTTGAGAGATTTCTTCATTTGTCTCTCAGTGCCTGAGGTTCGTGGGCTCATCACCAAAGCCCCCAGAGGGGTGATTCCAATGCCTTGGGCTGGGCCTCTGCTGCTGAGCTGGGCCGGGCTTCTGGGACAGAGAGAGCTCCTGGCAAGAGGGCCCTGGTGCAGGGAGACAGCTCTGCCCAGGAGCAGCTCCTCTGCACAGCGCAGCAGGGCTGGGGGCTCTGACTGCAGCAGAGACGCAGAGAGGAGAGAAGGAGAGAGGGCTTGGAGGCAGTTGGGAGTGGGAGGATGCTGAGAGCTGACTGCAGGAGAAATCTGCACAGCCCTTGACAAGGTAAGTCTCTGGCTGGAGGGCCATGCAGCTGCAGGTCCTGGAAGGGTCTCCTTCTGGGTCTTGTTTCTGTGAGGGCCGTGGGCAATGCAGTAGGCTTTGAGAGTCCTGCTGGATGGCACTGCGAGGTGAGGAAGTCTGGCAGGAGCCCCTTGGAGTGCCCTAAGGCAGGGGCCCCCGGTCAGCCAAGAGAGGGGTGGCCAAGCCTCCTCCAGACACTGCAGGGGTGCAGCTGGGATGCTGGGACACCCCAGCTTTCAGATATCCAGCTCTGTCTATGGGGCATCCTCCTGGTCTTCAGGCTGCTCTCCAGAAGGATGCAGCTCTCTCGTGGCATCCTTGTGTTATCCAGGTGCCCCAAGAAGAAGACACCTCCGTGCTAAGGCCATGTCTGTGCTGCTGGATGGCTGTCTGTGGGCAGCTGGAGTGAGACCTCTGCACCCCTGGTTAGGAGGGAAGTGCTGAGAGCTTGTTCAGCACTGAGAGACAAGGTGAGGATTCTGTCCAGCTGAACTTGGACTGGGGCTTCTCTGCTCTCAGGTGTCTCTACTTTCTTCTCAGACAAACCCCTGAGCTTGTTTGTTGTTCTAAGGATTACAAAGGAAAACAAACCAAAGAAAAACCTACCTTGCTCTACACTGTGTAGGATGAGTTTTTTGCAAAAAGATTGTAAAGTTCCATGATACCACAGGTGTACTGAAATTGAGTTTCCCCCATGTTCCTTCTTTCCTCCTACTGCACAGCAGGAAGGACTCCTCTGAAGACAACAGCAGCCCCTGCTCCCAGTGCCACTCTCAGCCAGCACCAGACGCAGCTCAAGCAAGAGAGCTGCAGAAAGGTTCTCCTGCAAAGAGAGAGGCTTGGGCTGAGGGGGATTCTATGAGTTGCAATAGGTTTTCCTGAGAAAAATCTGTGTGCTTAGAGTGCTCAGAGAAGTCTGTTCCAACTTTTTTCTGCCTTCTCCTCTTCAACAGACAACTGTGTCCAGAGCCAGAAAATGCCCAACAGCAGCTCTGTCACCGAGTTCCTCCTCCTGCCATTCGCGGACACGCGGGAGCTGCAGCTCCTGCACTTCGGGCTCTTCCTGGGCATCTACCTGGCTGCCCTCCTGGGCAACGGCCTCATCCTCACCGCCGTAGCCTGCGACCACCGCCTCCACACCCCCATGTACTTCTTCCTCTTCAACCTCGCCCTCCTCGACCTGGGCTGCATCTCCACCACTCTCCCCAAAGCCATGGTCAATTCTCTTTGGGACACCAGGGCCATCTCCTGTCATGGATGTGCTGCACAAGTCCTCTTGTTAGTCTCCTTGCTTGGAGCAGAGTATTCCCTTCTCACCGTCATGGCCTACGAGCGCTACGTTGCCATCTGCAAGCCCCTGCACTACGGGACCCTCCTGGGCAGTAGAGCTTGTGCCCAGATGGCAGCAGCTGCCTGGGGCAGTGGCTTTCTCAATGCTCTGCTGCACACGGCCAGCACATTTTCCCTGCCCCTCTGCCAAGGCAATGCTGTGGACCAGTTCTTCTGTGAAATCCCCCACATCCTCAAGCTCTCCTGCTCAGATGCCTACCTCAGGGAAGTTGGGCTTACTGCAATCAGCTTCCGTTTAGGTATTGGTTGTTTTGTTTTCATTGTGTTATCCTATGTGCAGATCTTCAGGGTGGTTCTGAGGATGCCCTCTGAGCAGGGCCGGCACAAAGCCTTTTCTATGTGCTTCCTTCACTTGACTGTGGATTCCCTGTTTGTCAGCACTGCCATGTTTTCCTACCTGAAGCCCCCCTCCATTTCTTCCCCATCCAGGGACCTGGTGGTGGCATTTCTGTACTCAGTGGTGCCTCCAGCAGTGAACCCCCTCATCTACAGCATGAGGAACATGGAGCTCAACCATGCACTGAAGAATCTATTTCAATTGTCTTCTAGCAGCAATTACCTGATGCTCTGCTGCTGAAAAATAAACATAACTAAAGAAACCAAAAAAAAAAAAAATCAAAAAAAAAAAATACTCCCACCAATGCTGTCTCTAGACTGGGGGAGTAAAGTAGTGATGTACAGAAGGAGGGAAGCTGGATCTTTAGGACACAGGATTGCAGGCTCCTGTGGAAAGTACAGACTCTGAATTATGGACTGAAGGCTCCCTGGGTGGGAAACCGGGGAAAGAGGCCAGTGCCTGTCCTGTGCCACCTCCCCACCAGTCCTGCCCTCCCACAGGTGGAGTATTACTCCCTTACTCGGGCACCAGCAGTGCTTTGCCTCCTCCTCCTCCACAGGGAGACGAGCCACAGGCCTGGCTGCGTGTGAGGGAGCAGCAGACCTGAGCAGAAAAAAAGCCAGTTTCATGGCACTGGGGCATCTGAAGGGTCCAGCCCCTGTGGTTGGGTCTGTTCTCTGCAGCAAAGGGCTGTCACCAAGCCCCAGGTCTATGGTTGCTCCTGCAGCTCTGAGGACCACTCCAAGGGCATCACAGTAATGGTGGTCAGGACCTAGGAGGGTCAGCCTTCCCACAGATGGCAGCAGGAGGTTGGTAGGATTCCATAGTACACAAGGACACGGACACCTCTTTGCTCTGTTTTCATGCATGTCTTTATTACAAATTGCTACAAATCCCTACCTGTAAAGCAACTACATAGTGCAAGAAAGTACTAAGGAAAGCAAATATGGGCTTGTGATGCTTTCCCTAAAGCTACACCAATAAATATTATTTGAGGTGCTACTGGTACGACACTCATGAATCCACTTGGTGAAGAGCACAAGGCAGGGCACCTTCCCCTTCTTTCTTTCGGGCCAGTCATGATAGCTCTTGAGTGATGTGAACATCATTGGGTAACCCTAATGACATGCCTCCAGACTGTGTTTCTGGCTTTTTCCAAGGGAAAACAACTAAACAAAAGGGTACCAGAGGGCTGTTGGCATAACTGCCTTGAATACAGAGAACATCAAATAGTTGTCTACCTTGCCTGGTCTCGCACAGGACCCTTCTGTTGTGGGGTTGCTGAGAGCTGAAGAAGAGCAGGTGCCGATGGCTGCCACAATGGTGCACCGGCAGCAATAGCGCACTGACCTCCAAGTCCTCCAAGCTCAAGAGCTGTGTATTCCTGTGAGCAAAAAGTCAGACAAAGGGGGCAGGAGACCTGCTTGGATGATCAAGGAGATCCTGGAGTGACTTAAATGGAAGAAGGAAGTATACATAATGTGGAAAAGGGGACAAGCCACTTGGGAAGGATATAGGGACTTTGTCCGAGGATGCAGGGAAGTGACAGGGAAGTCCAAGGCCCATTTGGAGATAAATCTTGCAAGGGGTGTCAAGGACAACAAAAAGGGCTTTTTCAAATATATCAAGAGCTGAAGGAAGAGGAAGGAAAATGTGGGCCCACTGGTTAACGAGGTGGGTGCCCTGGTGACAAAGGATACACAGAAGGCAGAATTAATGAATGCCTTCTTTGCTTCAGCCTTCACTGCTAAGACCAGCCCTCTGGAATCTCTGACCTTAGGGACAAGGGAGGAAATCTGGAGAAACTAGGACTTTCCCTTGGTTGAAGAGGACCAGGTCAGAGATCTCTTAGGCAAACTTGACACCCACAGATCCATGGACCTCGATGGGATACATCCATGAGTGCTGAGGGAGCTGGCGGATGTTACTGCTGGCCCACTCTCCATCATCTTTGAAAGGTCATGGAGAACAGGAGAGGTGACTGAAGACTGGAAGAAAGCTCATGTTATGTCAGTCTTCAACAAGAGCAAGAAGAAGGCCCCAGGCAACTACAGGCCGGTCAGCCTCACCTCCATCCCTGGAAAGGCGATGGAACAGCTCATCCTGGAGGTCATCTCCAAGTACATGGAGAAGAAGGTGATCAGGAGTAGTCAGCATGGGTTCACCAAGGGAAACCATGCTTCACCAACTTGATAGCCGTCTATGGTGGAATGACTAGCTGAGTGGGTGAGGGAGAGCAGTGGATGTTGTGTACTTTGACTTCAGCAAGGCTTTCAGCACTGTCTCCCATAACATTCTCATAGGCCAGCTCAGGAAGTGTGGGATGGATGAGTGGACAGTGAGGTGGACTGTGAGCTGGTTGGATGGCAGAGATCAGAGGGTCGTGTTTAGTGGAACAAAGTCTAGTTGGAGGCCTGTAGCCAGCAGTGTCCCCCAGGGATCTACACTGGGTCCAGTCCTGTTCAACTTATTTGTCAATGACCTGGATGATGGAATAGAGTGCACCCTCAGCAAGTATAAAGATGTGCTGTTTTTCAGGTCAAAGTGCTCTGTTTTGAGTCAAAGCTCTTCTCAGGCTCTCCTTGAAGCTCAACTCAAGCTCTCCTTCTCAGATCCCTACTTCAAGGGAAGTTGGGGTACTTGTGTTCAGTGCCTGTTTAGCCTTTGGTTGTTTTGTTTTCATTGTGGTGTCCTATGTGCAGATCTTCAGGGCAGTGCTGAGGATGCCATCTGAGCAGGGCCGGCAGAAAGCCTTTTCCACGTGCCTCCCTCACTTGGCCATGGTCTCCCTGAGTAGCATCACTGCCATGGTTGCCTACCTGAAGCCTCCCACCATCACCTTCCCATCCCTGGACCTGGCAGTTTCAATTCTGTACTCAGTGTTGCCTCCAGCAGTGAAAACCTCATCTACAGCACGAGGAACAAGGAGCTAAATGAGGAACTGAGGATGTTATTCTAATATACAGCATTTCCCCATCAATGAGGTACCTGCACATCCTCCTCACATATACCCAGGCAAGGCAGAAACACCTTTATTCATGTAGTTCAAAATTTCATTCTTTCATTCTTTACAATATTATTCCAATTAAAGTATTATTCTCCATCTCACTTCTATCTCACTTCTTCTACCTTTTATTTATTTATTTATTTTTAATTCAGAGACCTCATGTACAGGTGCTGATAAGCTCTTGGTAATTAACCAAATAAAGGAACCAGCAGGTAGTCATTTTCTGTGACTCTTGTTTCTCATAATTTCTCTTCAGGTACAGCAGAGGTTGTGGGATGAAGAGCCCAGATGCAATGTGGAGGAAAAGCAGAGATGTGGCTGAGGGACTCGATATTTTTTCTGCAGTAGTCTGTACCAAAAAGTTCTCCTAGGCCTCTGAATTCAGTAAAAGAGATCAAGGACGAGAAGAGTATTTATTGAGAGGAGGGCCATGAAAAGCCACCAGGACAAGGGCCATTTTCTGCCCCTGCAGGGGACTGACCCTGGGCAAGGCCCAGCTTGGGAAGCAGCCCTGTCGGACGTTCTTGGTGGGCAGTGAGCTGGGAATAAGGCAGCTGTGTGCCCTGGCAGCACAGGAGGGAAGGCTGAGGGGCACCTCACCGCAGCCTGCCAGGAGCTGCAGGGATGTCAGGAACAGCAAAGGGCCAGGCTCTGCTCCATGGTGCACAGGGAGCCCTTCTCCTGCCACACTGCGTGCGGTGGCTGCAGCAGACGGGACCCCCAGCCAGCCCCTGCATGGGGCTCTGCCACCCGCCTCACCCCGGCCCTCTCCAGCACCCTCCTTTCTGCTCTCTGATGCACACCGGGACCTCCCTGTGCATGCCGGCCAGCGCATCTGCTGAGGGCCAGTGCGGCTGCTGCAGGGGCAGGGTGCTCAGCATGGCCCTTGCAGCCCCCTGCCCTGGGCCTGCCTCTCCCCTTGCCCTCAGCCCCGGCCTTGTCTCTGCTGGCAGGAGCGCTCTTGGCATGCGCTTCCTGGCCTCCCCTTGCCTGCGCACAGCTGCTGCCCACTCAGGCTGCTGGCACAAACGTGTCCTCACAAGCAGCACCACCCCTTGGGCTGCTTCTGCTGGCCTTCCCCACTCCACTGCCTTGACTCCTTGTCCCTGCTGGGCCCCACCTCCTGCACCGAATTGCATCCCTTGGCTGTCAGCTCCCTCTCCCCTGTCCTGTGGGATGACAGTGCTATGGTGGGACGTGTTTCCAGTGGGCCGTCTACCAGACACAGTAATGAATGCTATGAGCAGGACTAGAGACGTCCTGCTTCCAGCCAGGGGGAGGCAGGGAGGAAAGGGACAATCGGGTTTACTGGACTGTGTGTATTTAATGGCCTGGCACATCAGACCCCCAAATGTATCAGGCTCTACTGGACACCGGTGCACAGTGTACCCTAATGCCGTCAAGCCATAAAGAGGTAGAGCCCACCTGTATTTCTGGAGTGACAGGGGGATCCCAAGAGTTAACTGTATTGGAGCCTGAAGTGAGTCTAACTGGGAAGGAATGGCGAAAGCACCCCACTGGGACTGGCCCGGAGGCTATGTGCATCCTTGGCATAGACTACTTCAGGAGAGGGTACTTCAAAGTTCCAAGAGAGCACCGGTGGGGCTTTGGCATAGCTGCCTTGTAGACAGAGGACATTAAACAGTTGTCTACCTTGCTTGGCCTGCCACAGAATCTTTCTGTCGGGGGTTTGCTGAGGGTTGAAGAACAGCAGGTGCCGATGGCTACCATGGTGGCGCACCTGAGGCAGCATCGCGCTAACCAAGACTCCCTGATTGCCATCCATGAGCTGGTTCATCGACTGGAGAGCCCATGTGCAGATGTAGAACTTGGTAGCGTGGTTTAGTGATGGACTTGTCAGTACTAAGGTAAAGTTGCATGACCTGTGTTGCACGTCCCAGAGTAGTGTAAGGCACAATGCAATTCTTTTTGCCTTCTGCATCTATAGCACAGGAAGTATGACTTTGCCCTACTCTATTGACTGGGCAGGTCTTTTCACATTACTCAATTTAGGTTTCTGTGGCTGGAAGGGGACAATTTCCCAAAAGAGGCCAAGCTCATGGGTACAGCTACAGCCACTTGAAGATATATTTTCTTTAGTTTTCATCCTGAGTTTTCCACAGAAGACCCAAGAGAGACCATGGATGTCCAGGTGTCTACTAAGATTCAGGCTGAATTTCTCAGGTTCCAATGGTCATTTCAAATTTATTTTATTTTATTTTATTTTATTTTATTTTATGTTTTGTTTTGTTTTGTTTCTTGTTTTATTTCATTTCATTTTAATATTTTAGCATAATTTTTATTATTTATTTATTTATTTATTCATTTTTTAATTTTATTTTTTTCCCAAGGAACCCCTGACTTGTGTTAGAAAAGGTTTCATGTGCTGGGCTGGGCTGCAATTACAGGGACAAAGACCACTGCTGGCAGTGGAGGTGTCAGACCTCCAGACTCTGCTTTTCCTCCCGATGAAGGTCTCCAAAGAAGTCACCCTGGATCAATAGCAATAGGGGAACGATGCTCAAAACTGAAATGCAACAAAATTCAGCCTTTAAAACAAGAAAAGATTTGTATTAGGTGCTTTTTGAAATCTTCTTCTTTAACTACATCACGCAAGCTCTGCAATTAGCTGTACAAGCCGTGGAGACTTGGAGAAAACTGTGGAAGAGATGTTAGAGCAGTTTCTGCATTTTAATGAGTTCCATGGTGTATTTTGGTGCTCAGTCTATGAAGCTCAGGTACTGAGAGGAGAATGATGTAACCGCTTGAGCAAGTAAAGTCAGGAGGAAAAGTTGAAGTGACTTGGAGTATTAATGGGCCCCACTGAGGGCCCTAACTAACAAAGCCTCCCCAGGGACTTGTTAGGGCAGATAATTGGAGGCCATGATTGCAGGTAGGCAAAGGCACTGTGCTGAGAAAATCTCATTTTGTTTTGGTGAAGCAGAAGGGCCAAGGCCTGACCCCAGCCACTGCAGGAGATCCTGCACCCCCATGTCTCACTCAGGGCTCTTCCTGGGGTCTGTGGGGTAGGGGACGATGCCCATAATATCATGTGAAGGACAATGGTATGACACCTTCCAGCGTTTGCACATGGTTGAAAGGAGAATACATGGTCCCAATGCCATGAGTATATCACATCTCCTCATAAGCCATGGCTGGGGGGACAAAGGTGTCGGTGCTGCTGAAGCCTTCCATTCTTGTCAGAGCCCTCTGCCTTCTCTACAGGCTTTCCTGTGCTGTCCCACACTTCTCTGAAGGCTGCAGACAACCACTTCTCTTCCCCACCTTGCTCTCACTCTGGTATTCCTATGATTTCACTGATGCCTCTCCACTCTCGCCAGCTGTTCCTTCAAACACAAGGGCATGGGCTGATCCAAACTCCATCTGGGTGACCTCTGGACCCACAGCACCAGTTCCAGTGCCTCACCTCCAAGTCAAGAATTTTGTCTATCTAATCTAAATCTACCCTCTTTAAGTTTAAAACCATTCCCCTTGTCCTATGATAGAATCATAGAAATCATAGAAACACAAAGTTAGAAAGGATCATTTAGTCCAACCATCCTATCACTAATACTACCCACTAAGCTACTAAATCATATATCGTAGCACCTTGTCCTGGTGCTTCTTGAACACTGCGAGGGTCGGAGACTCCACCACCTCCCTGGGCAGACCATTCCAGTGCATGACTACTCTTTGAGAGAAAAAGTTTTTCGTAATATCCAATCTAAATGTCCCTAGGCACAACCTGTGGACGTTTCCTTGAGTCCTATCATTAGTTATCTGAGAGAAGAGGCTGACCCCTCCTCATCACAACACCTCTTCAGGAAGCTGTAGAGTGCAATGAAGTCTCCCCTGAGCCTCTTCTTCTGCAGACTAAACTATCCCAGCCACTCTTCATAAGACTTGTGCTCCAGACCCCTCAATAGTTTGGTTGCCCTTCTCTGGACACACTCCAGAGCCTCGATGCCTTTCTTGTAATGAGGGGCCCAAAACTGAACACAGTACTCGAGGTGTGGCTTCACCAGAGCTGAGTACAGATGATCACCTCCCTGCTCCCACTGGCTGCACTATTTCTACTACAGGCCAGGATGCCGTTGGCCTTCTTGGCCACCTGGGCACATGGCTGGCTCATGTTCAGCCAAGCATCAATCAGCACTCCCAGGTCCCTTTCCTTTTCACAGTCTTCTAGCCCCTCTGCCCCAAGTCTGTAACATAACATGGGGTTATTGTGGCCAAAGTATGGGACCCTGCACTTGGCCTTGTTGAACCTCATCCCGTTCACATCAACCCAGCAGTTCAGCCTATCCAGATCCCTCTGAAGGGCCACCTACAGATCCTCGTGCAGATCGACACTACCTCCCAACTTGGTGTCGTCTGCAAACTAATTGAGGGTACACTCAATCCCCTCATCTAG
Organism: Cygnus olor; assembly: GCF_009769625.2. Classification (NCBI taxonomy): domain Eukaryota; kingdom Metazoa; phylum Chordata; class Aves; order Anseriformes; family Anatidae; genus Cygnus; species Cygnus olor. Next base: position 23,174 of record NW_024429054.1, read on the forward strand.
GTCCTCAATAAAGACATTAAACAAGATAGGTCCCAGTACCGACACCTTGGGGGGACACCATTTGTAACAGGATGCCAGCTGGACTAACCAAAAATCTTGGTTAAAATCTCTGAGGAGAGCCATTCTGGGCTTCATATGGACAACGATGGCAGTGTCATAGATAATCACAAAATCATGGGATCATAGAATCATAGAATGGTTTGGGTTGGAAGGGACCTTAAAGATCGTCATATTCCAACCCCCCTGCCGTGTTTGAAACAGACCGAATTTATCACCGACTGCCCTTCTCTGAACACAGGAGAGATGACTTTTACAAGTGTGATTTGTGCTGTTAGAGTCTGATTGTCAAACATGTTGTGCTTTAACCTGGCGGGCAGCTCAGCACCACACAGCAGTTAGCTCACACCAACTCCCCCAAATGCTTATGTGTTGAGATAAGGGCAGTTTAAAGGACCGAAAGGGAAGAGAAATAATAATAATAATAATAATAATTATTATTATTATTGTTATTGTTATGTACAAAGCAAGCTATGCACAGTGCAATTGCTCATTACTGACTGATGTCCAGCCTGTCCCTAGCTGGTAGAACACTGTGGAAACCATCTGCATCTGCTCTTCTTTGACCATGTCCTGGTTTCAGTTGGGATAGAGTTAATTTTCCTCCTAGTAGCTGGTAGGGTGCTGTGTTTGGGATTTAGGATGAGAATAATGTTGATAACACACTGATGTTTTGGTTGTTGCAGAGCAGTGCTTACACCAAGCCAAGGACTTTTCAGCTTCTCGCTCTGTCCTGCCAGCGGGCAGGCTGGGGGTGCACCAGGAGCTGGGAGGGGACAGACCCAGGACGGCTGACCCAAACTGGCCAAAAGGGTATTCCATACCATCTGACGTCATGCTAAACAACATATAGGGGTGGTTAGCCGGGGTGGGGGGCCGGCTGCTCGGGGATAGGCTGGGCATCGGTCAGCGGGTGGTGAGCAGTTGCACTGTGCATCACTTATTTCGTATACATTATTATTATTATTATTATTATTGTTATATTGTTATTACTATTTCCCTGTCTTAATAAATTGTCTTTATCTCAACTCACAGACTTCACTTTCCCGTTTCTCTCCCCCATCCCAGAGAGGGAGGGGGGATGGGGAGCAAACGGCTGTGTGGTGTTTAGCTGCCTACCGGGTTAAACCACAACAGTGTCTAACAGCAGCAGCGGTGGGTATGCCTGTGGGAGGTGTGCCCAGGTTGAAGAATTGCTCAGCCTGGTGGTGGAGCTTCGGGAGGAGGTGAGTAGGCTGAGGAGCATCAGGGAGTCAGAGAGGGAAACTGACTGGTGGAAGCCTACTCTACCCACCCTGAGGCAGACTCATGAGCCAGCCACCACACAAGAAACAAAGGTTTCCCTATCACACCAGGTAGTAGGAGGGGACCTAGGCCAAGGAGGGGAGTGGAAGCAGGTTTCTGCTCGAGGTGGTTGGTAGACAAGCCCTGTCCCTGCCCACCTCACCTTCCCGACTACCCTTATGTAACAGGTGTGAGTCTCTAGAATTTGACAGTCAAAACAACGATGTAGACGAAAGCCCATCCTGGTTGGAAGGGGTGCCTAAGGCAAGACTACCGACCCCCCGCATCACTACATCTTCTGTCAAGAAAGAAAGAAGGGTTATCATCATGGGGGACTCCCTTCTGAAAGGGACAGAGGGCCTGATATGCCATCCAGACCCAACCCCCAGGGAAGTCTGCTGCCTCCCTGGGGCTTGGGTGAGAGACATTACCAGGAAAGTCACTCGTCTGGTACAGCCCTCTGACTACTACCGGCTACTGCTTTTTCTGGCTGGTAATGACGAAGTAGCAAGGAGAAGTCTGAGAGCAACCAAAAGCGACTTCAGGGCTTTGGGGCAAATAGTTAAAGGTTCAGGAGCACAGGTCATGTTTGCCTCTGGACATGGAAGCAGTGTCATGGATAATCATAGAAACATGGGATCATAGAATCATAGAATGGTTTGGGTTGCAAGAGACCTTAAAGATCATCTTACTCCAACCACCCTGCCATGGGCAGGAATACCTCCTACCAGACCTGGTTGCTCAAAACTCGTTCCAACCTGTCCTTGAACATTTCCAAGGATGGGACATTCACAGCTTTTCCAGGCAACCTGTTCCAGTGCCTCACCATCCTCAGAGTAAAGAATTTCTTCCATATACCTAGTTTAAACCTACGCTCTTTTAGTTTAAGGTCATTACTCCTTGTCCTATCACTACACTCCCTGACAAAGACTGTCTCCCCAGCTTTCCTGTAGGTCCTCTTTAAGTACTGGAAGATTAATTATTTTATTTATTAATTTATTTTATTTTATTTTAATAATTATTTAATATTATTATAACACAACCCTAACCCTAACCCTAACCCTATATATATAATAGTATTATAATTATTTAATTTTAATAAATTAAATAAAGACTCCCTGATTCCCATCTATGAGCTGTTTCATTGACTGGAGAGCCAAGGAGTGATCAGCAACACTTGCTCAACCTTTAGTAGTCCTATATGGACAGTACAAAATTCTAATGGTGAGTGGAAGATAATGGTGGACTTCTGTGCCTGAATGAAATCACACGACTGCTGAGTGCTGCTGTGCTGGGCATGCTAGAACTTCATTCAGTATGAACTGGAGTCAAAGGCAGCTAAGTGCTATGCCGCGATTACTAATCCATCCCTTTGGCAGCCGTGTGAAAGCCACACTCAGCTTCCGGTTGGAGGGGCATCCTGTCCACCTGCAATAGACTGCACCAGGGGTAGAAACACAGCCCTGCCATTTGTCATGGGCTGATCCAGACTGCCCTGGAAGAGGGGGAAGCTTCTGAACACCTCCAGTACATTGATGTCATCATCACATGGGGCAACACAGCAGAAAAAGTATTTGAGAAAGGGAAGAAATAGTCCTAATCCTTCTGAAAACTTGTATTGCCCTAAACCAAAGTAAGCTCAAGGGACCTCCACAGGAGATCCTAGTCCAGGCTGGCCAGATTCAGGGGGACCCCTGCTTGGGGAAAGGTTTGGCATCGGACAGTGTGTGATGAGCAATTGCACTGTGCATCACTAGCTTTATACATATAATAATAATAAAAATATTTTTATTATTATTTATTATTAGTATTGTTATTGTTTTAACTCCCTCTTAAATTTCTGTCCTTTTAAATTGTCTTTATTTCAACCCATTATCTTTTGGGGGGTGGGTGTGAGCTAGTATCTGTGTGGTGCTGAGGTGCCTGACAGGTTAAAGCACAACGTTTGACAACCAGAGTCCAACAGCACAAATCACACTTCTAAAATCTGTTTCTCCCATCTTCAGAGAGGAGCAGTTGGTGATAACTTCAGCCTGCTTCAGACACCACACCCCAGCAGAGACCCTGCTGCCTTCAGGAGCTGTCAACCCTGAGGCCTTGGGGACACCTTGAGGGAGCCCAATGGCACAGAGAAAGCGATGCCACGGTCGCGTGCTGTGCTGCTGAGCTGGGCCGGGCTCCTGGGCCCAAGGGGAGCTCGTGGCAAGCGGGCAGCGCTGCAGAGAGCCAGCTCTGCCCAGGAGCAGCTCCTCTGCACAGCGCAGCAGGGCTGGGGGCTCTGACCGCAGGTGGCACGGGGAGAGGAGAGAAGGAGAGAGGGCTTGGAGGCAGTGAGGAGCGCACCAACAGAGGGCAGTGTGTGGCAGGACAGATCTGCAGGCTCTTGACACAGTGAGTCTCTGGCAGCAGGGTGTTGCAGGTGGGATTGCCAGAGGAGTCTTCTACAGCTGGCACATCCGATGGGTGATAGCATCTGTCAGGATGTGTCTCTCTGTTTCTGCAGTGCTTTAGAGAATGGCATTATGAGGGGGCATTTCAAGAAGAAGACTGAGGCTTGGTTTATCTGAAGGAGAAGGCTTTTTTTGGTTCTGTGCTTTCCGATTGCTGCATTGCAGGGGAGGCAAGTTTGATGGTAATGTGTTCTCAGAATTGTACAGGAGACTGAGAATCCCAGAGCATTGCACTGAGAAATCGATATGGAAGAAATGAGATTCATACAGGTTCTCCTGAAAAGAGAGAGGATTGTCTGGGGGGTGTTCTAAGACATGGAATAGGTTTTCCTCATTGAAGCCTCTTGTAACTTTGTTATGCATTCTCCTCTTCAACAGACAGCTGTGTTTAATGTCAGCAAATGGCCAACATCAGCTCTGTGAGTGAGTTCCTCCTGCTGGCATTCGCAGACACGCAGGAGCTGCAGCTCCTGCACTTCGCGCTCTTCCTGGGCATCTACCTGGCTGCCCTCCTGGGCAATGGCCTCATCCTCACCGCTGTAGCCTGCGACCACCGCCTCCACACCCCCATGTACTTCTTCCTCCTCAACCTCGCCCTCCTTGACCTCAGATCCATCTCCACCACTCTCCCCAAAGCCATGGCCAATTCCCTCTGGGACACCAGGGCCATCTCCTATCAAGGATGTGCTGCACAGGTCTTTTTCTTTCTCTTCTTCATATCAGCAGGGTATTATACTCTTACTGTCATGGCCTACGACCGCTACGTTGCCATCTGCAAGCCCCTGCACTACGGGAGCTTCCTCGGCAGCAGAGCTTGTGCCCAGATGGCAGCAGCTGCCTGGGGCAGTGGCTTTCTCAATGCTGTCCTGCACACGGCCAGTACATTTTCCCTGCCCCTCTGCCAAGGCAATGATCTCGATCAGTTCTTCTGTGAACTTCCTCAGATCCTCAAGCTCTCCTGCTCAACATCCTTCCTCAGGGAGTTTGGGCTTATTGTAGTTAGTCTCTGTTTAGCATTTGGTTGTTTTGTTTTCATTGTGGTGTCCTATGTGCAGATCTTCAGGGCAGTGCTGAGGATCCCCTCTGAGCAGGGACGACACAAAGCCTTTTCCACGTGCCTCCCTCACCTGGCCGTGGTCTCCCTGATGGTCAGCACTGCCACAGTTGCCTACCTGAAGCCCCCCTCCATCTCCTCCCCATCCCTGGACCTGGTTGTGTCAGTTCTGTACTCAGTGGTGCCTCCAGCAGTGAACCCTCTCATCTATAGCATGAGGAACCAGGAGCTCAAGGATGCCCTGCAGAAACTCTTTGGATACGTGCTTCTTCATCTTAATAATGGACCCAAAGTCCTAACAGGACTCAAAGTTTTTCTTACAATGTGTTAGAACAGTATTTTATTCTCATTTTACACCAGTTTCTGAGATTCGTGATTGTCATTTATTAATGATATTCTAAGTTTCCTATCTGTTAATTATTTCATTTTATTTTTGACCCAAGTATCTCCTGTTCCCAAAGAACCTGTTTTTCTGTGTAGATAAAGAAAATAAAGAATCCAACATAAATTAACTGGTTTCAGCTGCCGTCTCTTCCCATCTGTTCTGCAGCTGGGGGAGCAGCCCCAGCATGCAGGAGGGGCTCAGGGCCAAGAGCCCAGCTGCCACATGGAGGAGAAGCCCCAGTGGCCCTTGGGGCTGCCCCTCTCTGCCCGCTGGACTCTGCCTCTCTGCTGCCTTTGGGTCGGGGCTGCTGCTTCCCTGGAGCCATGGCCATGGCCAGCAGCAGGATGTGGCCTTTTCACTGCTGCTCTCTTCTGGCTTCCACATTGTTCTCTTGTGCTCCTGTTTTTGGATTAGTCCTCACATCTCGTGTACCTTGATGGCAGTCCTGTTGTCTCTGCAGTTCCATCTCTGTGACTGCAGCCAGCAGCAGGCACTGTGCAGCCCTGGATCACAGCTGGCCTCCCTGCTCGCACCACAGTAACAAGAGGGGCTGCTCAGGGCAAACCCAGAAGCCTCAACACCTCTTCCAGTGCTGCTGTAAGACATACAGCCAAGGAGTTGCTCCCTGCTTTTCTGTTTTCTGGGATTTTTCCTGGACTGAAGAACACAGGCTGAAAGTCCCAGCGTGGTCTGTGAGGAATCAAGGGCTGGACCAAGAGCTCCCTTTGTGGTGGCACATGCCCAAGCAGACAACAACTGGTCTTGGATTCATCTACATTGGAATGTGCCCCCTGCAGTGAGGCAGATGGCCGATGCCTGCCTGGAGAGGAATCTGGAGCTGCCAGATGGCAGGGGAACCCAGGGACAATGTGCTCATTGGGTAGTGATTAGGACCTCATAAAAGGAGTGACCAAGAAGAGTCTGGTAAAGGAAAAGGAAAATCTGAGGTGTCCAGGGGATAAGGAAGACTCTGCAATGCCCGGTGAGGTGGTGAAGAGCCAGCAGATGAAGGCCCATAAGATTGTAGAGTAATTGAGGACACAGAGTTGAGTCTGCTGCCCACCCTGAGCAGCACAGGCAGGGGGAGTCCTGCAGGGGTCCCAGGGCACCACAGCCCCCTGGCTCTGCACAGCAGCACCGCCAGCTTGGGGCACTCCATTTCCTGAGCCATGGCTGGCCCCAGCCCAGGAGCTGCTGGGGAGGCCCAGAGCCACCTTTGTCCCAGCAGCTGCGGTGCCTTGCGAGGGGCTGTGGTGATTGTGCCCAGAGCCCTGCAACAGCCTGCAGTGGGCACTGCCCTGGGGCCAGCCCAGCCTGGGCTGCTGGGCTGGACTGGGCTGGGCTGGGGAGAGGTCCGGGAGGTGGGGAGAGGTGGGCAGGGCCTGGGCTGGGCTGGGCAGTGCCCGGCAGAGGGCAACAGCAGTGTCAGGGAGTGGTGGGAGCATGCAAGGGAAGGGCTCCCAGCATGGCTTGGTGCTGCAGAGCCAGGGCTGCGCGAAGGGAGCCCAGAGCTGCAGGGGCAGGGGAGAGGACACCGCTCTGGGCCCTTGCTGGCCTGTGCAGAGCAGAAAGGGGGCCCAGGGCATTCATCCCCTCACCACAGCCTGCCAGGACCTGCAAGGCGGTCATGGAGCGTCCAGGGCCAGGCTCTTCCCTGTGGTGCGCAGGGAGAGGGCAAAGCCTCTCTGAAAAAGAGGCTGAAACTGAAAAACGTCCCTCCCCTGCCCCGTGGTGTGACAGGGCCAGGATGGGACAGGTTACCTTTATTTGATGTAGTTCTTGTATAATTTGCATTGGTGATGGCACAAAAAGATGGTTCCTTCACCAGTGATGTACATCCTTCTTCATGTTAGGACACAACCCAACGTCCTTCAGTCTGCTTTATCTTATGGATGAACTGGATTAGGTCTCCTTGATTAGTCTGAGGCACAATGCAATGTTTTTTGCCTTCTGCTACTCCAGCACTGTATGTGTGACTTTCCCTTACTCTGCGCATTGACCTGACGGGTCATTTCACATTTTTCACTTTCAGAACCTTCGTTGGACAGGGACCATTTCCAAAGTGGGGCAAGCTGATGGGTTCTGCCTCAGCCATTTGAAGTATGCTATACTTGAGTTTTTCAGTCTGAGTTTGCTAAAGATGACCCAGGAAGGTACATGGATGTTCAAGTGTCTTGTAGGAATAAGGGAAAGTATCATGGGTTTCCAATGGCCATTTCAAATCTAGGTCAATCCCAGGAACCCACTGAACTAGGGTGTTGTCTTTGAAGGGACCCACTGAACTAGGGTGTTGTCTTTGAAGGGGTTTCCTGTGCTGGGCTGGGCTGCAGTTACAGGGACAAAGACCACTGCTGGCAGTGGAGAAGCCCTGGGAACTCCACGTGGCTCCACCTGATTTTCCCAAAGGGCTCAGGTCCCCTGTATGTCTTTTCTGACATCTGCTGGTCCAGGGAAGTGCCTCAAATACAACGGGTCCACAGGAGGTTTTCCCTGGTTGCTTATGGTCAGACAGCAAAGCTCTGCCTGAATACCCAGTAATTTTTTTAGTACTTAACTAATAAAGCAACTACTCATCAGCTCAAATGATTCAATCCCTTCTGTAAAAAGTCTCACGTCAAGTGTAATTTCTATCATGAAGAAATGCTAATTTCCATGATCTGTATTCATTGCAGGAGAAGAAATACTGATGATCTCCTTTACTTGCATTGTCATTGCTATGTCTATCATGGTGTGCTCCCTCATCTTCCAGGAAGAAAACCCATCTTGACTACACAGAACATGCTGAATGTCCCCTTTCCAGCTGCCTGTCTGGACCTATGCACTTCCCATGGTTCTCCTGGTTTGCCCTCCCCTTACTCTTTGATCATTCAGACCGCTCTCACCAACCCAGTTGCTGCTTTGAGTTTCAGTGGGTTCAAGGTCGCCCATCTATCAGCAGTCTGTCTAATGGTTTCCTTAGCAAGAAACTCATTGTTTATCATTCAATTAATATGATATGGATTAATATTAACACTACTATTTAAAATTTCCTATTAATCAGTGTAACATATATCATGTACAGTCATCCTTTTGGGAAGGTAAACATCACTGGAGGCGACAAAATGAGGAACTTGAGCTTTGTTTGTTTTGAAAATCGCAGCATGATTTCACAGAATCACAGAATCACAGAATCATCTAGGTTGGAAGAGACCTCCAAGATCACCTAGTCCAACCTCTGACCTAACACTAACAAGTCCTTCACTAAACCACATCATGAAGCTCAACATCTAAACGTCTTTTAAAGACCTCCAGGGATGGTGACTCAACCACTTCCCTGGGCAGCCCATTCCAATGCCTAACAACCCTTTCAGTAAAGAAGTTCTTCCTAATATCCAACCTAAACCTCCCCTGGCACAACTTTAGCCCATTCCCCCTCGTCCTGTCACCAGGCACGAGGGAGGATAGACCAACCCCCACTTTGCTACAGGCTCCTTTAAGGTACCTATAGAGAGCGACAAGGTCGCCCCTGAGCCTCCTCTTCTCCAGGCTGAACAATCCCAGCTCCCTCAGCTGCTCCTCGTAAGACTTGTTCTCCAGAACCCTCACCAGCTTCATTGCCCTTCTCTGGACTCTCTCGAGCACCTTGATGTCCTTCTTGTAGCGAGGGTCCCAAAACTGAACACGGTACTCAAGGTGCGGCCTCACCAGAGCCGAGTACAGGGGCACAATCACTTCCCTAGCCCTGCTGGCCACACTGCTTCTTATACAAGCCAGGATGTTGTTGTCCTTCCTGGCCACCTGAGCACACTGCTGGCTCATATTCAGCCGACTATCAACCAATACTCCCAGGTCCTTCTCTGCCAGGCAGCTTTCCAACCACTTATCTCCCAGCCTGAAGTGCTGCTTGGGGTTGTTGCGCCCCAGGTGCAGGACCCGGCACTTGGCCTTGTTGAACTTCATACAGTTGACCTCAGCCCATCGGTCCAGCCTATCCAGATTCTCCTGCAGAGCCTTCCTACCCTCGAGCAGATCGACACATGCACCTAACTTGGTGTCATCTGCAAACTTACTGAGGGTGCACTCGATCCCCTCATCCAGATCATCAATACGGATATTAAAGAGGACTGGCCCCAGTAGTGAGCCCTGGGGGATGCCACCAGTGACCGGCCTCCAACTGGATTTGACTCCATTCACGACAAGTCTTTGAGCCCGGCTATCCAGCCAGTTTTTAACCGAACAAAGCGTACGCCAGTCCAAGCCACGAGCAGCCAGTTTCTTGAGGAGAATGCAGTGGGAAACGGTGTCAAAAGCCTTACTGAAATCAAGGTAGACCACATCCACAGCCTTTCCCTCATCCACTAAGCGCGTCACTTTGTCATAGAAGGAGATCAGTTTCGTCAAGCAGGACCTGCCTTTCATAAACCCATGCTGACTGGGCCTGATCGCCTGGTTGCCCTGCAAGTGCCGCGTGATGACAGTCAAGATAATCTGCTCCATGAGCTTCCCTGGCACTGAGGTCAAACTAACAGGCCTATAGTTTCCCAGGCCTACCCTCCGGCCCTTCTTGTAGATGGGCGTCACGTTTGCTAGCCGCCAGTCAACTGGGACCTCCCCTGATAGCCAGGACTGCCAATAAATGATGGAAAGCGGCTTGGCCAGCTCCTCTGCCAGTTCTCTCAGTACCCTCGGGTGGATCCCATCCTGCCCCATCGACTTGCGTACATCCAAGTGCTGTAGCAGGTCGCCAACCATTTCCTCGTGGATAGTGAGGGCCACATCCTGCTCCCCATCCCTTTCCACCAGCTCAGGGTACTGGGTAACCAGAGAACAACTGGTTTTGCCGCTAAAGACTGAGGCAAAGAAGGCATTAAGCACCTCAGCCTTTTCCTCATCTTTTGTAACTAAGTTTCCCCCCACAATTTCCTGTTGTTTGTTTTTAAATAGGAAAAACCCTGCTTTTCCTATCTGAGCAGGCTTCAAAGGAGAAACCCTAGTCCACTATCTATAGGAGAACGATGCTCTAAACAGAAATGCAACAAAATTCAGCCTTTGAAATGAAGAAAGATTTCTAACAGATGCTCTTTGAAATCTTCCTCCTTAACTACACCATGAAAGCTCTCCAATTAGCTGTACAAGTCTTGAAGACTTGATGAGAATTATAGGAGAGATAGGGCTGCTTAGGACTTTGTGCATTTTAGTGAGTTCCATGGTGTATTTTGGTGCTGAGTTGGTGAAGCTCAGGTACTGAGAGGAGTTGATGCAATTGCTTAAGAAAGTAAAATCAGAAGGAAAAGTTGAAGTGACTTGGAGTATTAATGGGCCCCACTAGGGCTGTTACCAACAAAGCCTCCCCAGGGCCTTGTTAGGGCAGATAACTGGAGACCATGATTGCAGACAGGCAAAGGCACTGTGCTGAGAAAAGTCTTGGTTTTGGTGAAGTAAAAGGGCCAAGGCCTGACCCCAGCCACTGGGAGGGGAGATCCTGCACCCTCTTGTCTGGTTCAGGGATAGTCTTCGGGTCTGTGGGATGTGGTGGGCAGTGTGATACCGCAAGAAGAACAGTGGTATGACACCTCCCAGCCTCTGCACATCACTGCAAGGAAGCAATGAGGCCCCATTGCAATGAGTATAACGTCTCCTCATAAGCTCTAGCCAAGGGGACAAAAACGTCAGGGCTGTTGGGGCCTTCCCGTCTTGCCAGCACCCTCTGCCTTCTCCTCTGCAGGCTTTCCTATGGTGTGCCACACTTTGTCCTATTTCCTTGAAGTCTGCAGACACCAATCTCTATCCACAACCTTGCTCTCATCCAGGACTTTCCATCATCTCACCCATGTCTCATCAACCCTCACCATCTGTTCCTTGAAACACAAAGATTGGGTCTGACCTTAGACTCTCTTTGGGTGACCTCTGGCACCACAGCACGACCCTTTGAGGGACATTTCTTCCTCCATGTGGCCAGTGCCAACCTTCCAAGGTACACTTTGTGGAAGTTTTTTCTTTCCTGCTCTTTCCTAGTACCGAAGAAAACTCCATCAGGGTGGAAACCACTCCTAAAGTAGGCATCCCAACCCATCAGGCTCCTTGCCGCCTGTCAGCCAACCAGGCAGAAGTCACCTCACCAGCATCTGCCAAGCCATGCGCCTGCTGCTGGCCTTGCAGCTTCTTGGCTAGACACACCCAAGCCTTGTGCCTCCTGCTGTCCAGTCATGGACTCAAGCAGAAGGGACAGGACAACCCATATGCGGGCCTTCTTTCTGTCTGGGTTGTCCTGGGTATGTAGGCAGAGGGGATCCCACAGTCAGCATGCCAACCAGGTGCCTTCTGCTGGCCTACCAGGGCCACTGTCAGATGTCAGCCAAAAAGTACAGATCCCAGGGAGAAGTCAAGGGTGACCTGCCACCTACAGACAGAAATGACCTCACAGTCCCTTTCCGTGATGCTTTCCTGCTGCTGCCCTATCAACTGCAGAGACAGAAGTGACCTCACAGTCACTTCCACAGTCACATTCCTCCTGCTGGGGCAGGAGATCCTGAGGTAGAGCTGAGCTCATCAGAGCATTCCCACCCATCTCCTCCTTGTGGCCCACAAGCTGATCAGATCCATGGCCCCTCACATTCATCTCTGAATGCCATGTGTCTGCACAGCAACCTCACTGTCTCTGCACTGCCCCAAGGGGTCAAGCACCTAAAGTTAAGGATGTTAGGTGTTCACGTATGGGATTAGGGACCAAGGCTCACCTTTCTGGGTGAGAGCTTAAGCAAATGTTTAGTGGGAGGGTTTGGTGTTCTGCTTGGTGTGTCACGTCCATGGTTAGGGTATGGGCAAACTCTTTGGTTTAGCGTTTTGTTTATGTCTGCAAGAATACTAGAGTTAAATAGAGAACTTTAATGCTAGTTTTAAGGGCAGGGATCAGGGTGAGCAAGAGAGTAAACGTAATGGAAAAAGGTCTGTGAACTAATTTTTGCTTCAAGGAATATTGTGGTCAAAAATTAGAGCAGTGGATTCCTGTCAGGGTGTGGAGTGGCATTTAGATTTAGGTATTAATGTTACAGGTTAGACTAGGGCCTCACATGTCTGCTTTAAGTCTGCTTTATGGTGGGATCAACATTACCTGAGCATTCTTACCTCTTCAAAGTCATTTGCTTCTGCTGTCCAAGCTCCGCTTCCCTCCCCCAAACCTCTCATCTCTCCTGTCCAGGCTTCTCCTGACTTCCCCATATCAGTCATCATCTTAGGGGCAGCTTTCTGATGGCTTTCATGATCTCAGAGTATCTGTCTCACCTCGGTTGGCTACTCTGTTCCTGAGAAAGAAGCAGCTCCTAAGCCAGCACGGAGAAGGACACAAAGGCTGTAGGAGCACCCTTCACAACGTGCCCAGCAGCTCTGCACCACCACAAAAGCAGCCCTGAAGGATGAGTTCAGGCAAAAGCGGATACCTCTGAAATGACAACACCTATTCAAGACCCTTTCCTCTATGGGGCCTACCAGCTACTTAGGAAGAGAGGATCTCACAAACTGTGTGCAAAGCAGGTGCATCTGCTGGCCTATCATGGACCCTGGCAGATGTGAGCCTAAAGACACAGATCTCAGCCAGGAGTCAAGGGGTGACCTGTTGGCTACTTCAGAAAAAAGTCACCTCACAGGCCATTTAACAGCCATTAGCTTCCTACTGGACTTACAGCTTCTGAGGCACCACTGCCCTCATAATACCATACGTGCAAAACACCCCTTTTTTGGCCCAGAATCTGCCCAGGTAGAAGTGACCTGGTTGTGATCCTTCAAGCCCATGGCACACCTCCTGGGCTCCCAGCCTCTTTGAGCCAGTTCCGTGCTGGTTCTGTGAGGTGCTAGAGCAGGAGGGACCTTGCAGTCAAATCGCCAGACTCCTTTGCTGGGGCTGCTGCGTGCCCTGGGGGTGCAGAGCTCTCCTCTGCCTGCTCACACCAGATTGAGCACTTGAGCTCTGGTCAGTCCACCTTGGAGGAGATCCCCTCTTAGGAGGGAAGTGCTGCAGAGGAGGCCAGCTGTGCCACTGCTGTGCCCACTGCCTGTCCCTGCCTGCAGTCCCAGCACAGCCCCACAGCAGCACTGGCACCAAGCTACAGGAGCAGCCGGGCCTGACCCCACCAGTAGGGCTCAGCAGGAGAGGGTGGCAGTGGCAAGAGAGCAGCTCTGCATGCCCCAAGCGCTGGTGCTCCCTGGCCGTGCTGCTGGGCGATGGCTCTTTCCCCCTCCACATCTGCACAAGGGCACAGAAAAGACCTTAGAGGAAGGATATTAAATAGAAGTCAATTGAATTGGTTTAAATAAACAAGCAATCTGAAGAATGACTTCTAATGGTGAACAACATTTCTAAGAATAAAGCTGGGAAGAAATACCACAAACAAGAACACAAGAAAGGCTTGACGTATAATGAGGAACATTATGAATGATTTGCAGAAAAAAGCAGGCAGTTTTTTGCTTATGAAAAACAGATGGGCTTCAGTTTCCACACAGCACCCTTGAGCTCCTTGTTCCTCATGCTGTAGATGAGGGGGTTCACTGCTGGAGGCACCACCGAGTACAGAACTGCAACCACCAGGTCCAGGGATGGGGAAGAGATGGAGGGGGGCTTCAGGTGTGCAAACATGACAGTGCTGATAAAGAGGGAGACCACAGCCAGGTGAGGGATGCATGTGGAAAAGGCTTTGTGACGTCCCTGCTGGGAGGGGATCGTCAGCACAGCTCTGAAAATCTGCACATAGGACAGAGCAATGAAAACAAAACACCCCCCAAATAGAAAAGCACTAATCACAACCATCCCAGCTTCCCTTAGGTAGGAGTTTGAGCAGGAGAGCTTGAGGATCTGGGGGATTTCACAGAAGAACTGGTCCATGGCATTACCATGGCACAGAGGTAGTGAAAATATATTGGCAGTGTGCAGCACAGCATGGAGAAAGCCACTGCCCCACGCAGCTGCTGCCATCTGGGCACAAGCTCTGCTGCCCAGGAGGGTCCTGTAGTGCAGGGGCTTGCAGATGGCAACATAGCGGTCGTAGGCCATGATGGTGAGAAAGGAAAGCTCTGATGGAATGAAAATGAGTAGCAGAAATATCTGTGCAGCACATCCCGCATAGGAGATGGCCCTGGTGTTCCAGAGGGAATTGGCCATGGCTTTGGGGACAGTGGTGGAGATGGATCCCAGGTCGAGGAGGGCGAGGTTGAGGAGGAAGAAAAACATGGGGGTGTGGAGGTGGTGGTCGCAGGCTACGGCGGTGAGGATGAGGCCGTTGCCCAGGAGGGCAGCCAGGTAGATGCCCAGGAAGAGCACGAAGTGCAGGAGCTGCAGCTCCCGCGTGTCTGCGAATGCCAGCAGGAGGAACTCGCTCACAGAGCTGATGTTGGGCATTTGCTGGTTCTAGCCATGGGGACTTGCCCAAGGAGGAAAGGTGAAGTAAGAACATACAACAGACTTATCTGACAAGGACTAATTCATGCACACATATGGCAAGTCCATTTCATGAGTTCTGTCCAGTTCTGCCTGAGGGTGGCCCTGGGAGCAGAGGACACTGCTTTGGTAATGCAGGAGGTAATCCTGCTCTACAGCAACAGATAAAGATGGACAAAGGGTAATGCCAGATTCAGTTCATTCCTGATATGTGATTATCCACATTTTTGCTCCCAATTCACCTGAAAGGAAGCAGGGCTGCAGGCCCCTTTTTTGTATATTTTCCTTCCTGCTGCACTCCAGGTGAAACCTGGATCTTCAGAGAAAGGGACGCTCCCTTTAGTTCAGAATATCCTTCAGAGGGGAATGCCAGTCTGTCCATCAAGGCTGGTCTCTTCTGCTGACATCTCTTTCAGCTGTATGACAATGACAGTCACATTCTCACCTGAAAAGAACCAGGATACTGCTGAGAGCAGAGGAATCCAGGCTCAAATTGCCCATCTCCAGACCCCTCACCCTGTCCCCATACTCCCCTTCCCCCAAGCACACCGAGGGCTCACTCCATGTCCATGTGAAACCCCCATCCCCAGCCAGCCTGGAAACAAGAACAGTAGCAGCACGGCCAGGTGGAGAAGCCAGGAGGAATGCCAGCGTGCTGCTGCCAGGGGAGGCAAGGCCAGGGAGGGACAGACAGACACTCAGCAGACCCTCCTGAGCTACAGCTCTGCCTGCAGAGGAGGCAGCTCGTGCTCATTGCAAATGCTTTGTGCTCTGCTTTGGCTTGCAGACACCTCCCAAAGACAGGGGGTATCAGGGCTTTTGTAGCTCCTAAAGATCAGCTTGGATAAAACCTGAGAGGACCACAATATGATGTTGGTGCAGTCCGTGAGATGAGGTTTGGGAAGGTACTTTACAAATTTCATCACTGACATTTTGATTTCTCAGTGCAATGCTCCAGGAGTCTCAGTCTCCTGTACAATACTGACAGTCCATTACCATGAAACCTGCCTCCCCTCCACTGCAGGAATCTGAAAGCACAGACTGCAGAAAAAGCCTTACCCTTCAGATAAAACAAGCCTTGATCTTCCTCTTGAAATGCCCCCTCATAATGCCATTCTCTAAAGCACTGCAGAAACAGAGAGACACATCCTGACAGATGCTATCACCCATCGGATGTGCCAGCTGTAGAAGACTCCTCTGGCAATCCCACCTGCAACACCCTGCTGCCAGAGACTCACTGTGTCAAGAGCCTGCAGATCTGTCCTGCCACACACTGCCCTCTGTTGGTGCGCTCCTCACTGCCTCCAAGCCCTCTCTCCTTCTCTCCTCTCCCCGTGCCACCTGCGGTCAGAGCCCCCAGCCCTGCTGCGCTGTGCAGAGGAGCTGCTCCTGGGCAGAGCTGGCTCTCTGCAGCGCTGCCCGCTTGCCACGAGCTCCCCTTGGGCCCAGGAGCCCGGCCCAGCTCAGCAGCACAGCACGCGACCGTGGCATCGCTTTCTCTGTGCCATTGGGCTCCCTCAAGGTGTCCCCAAGGCCTCAGGGCTGACAGCTCCTGAAGGCAGCAGGGTTTCTGCTGGGGTGTCTGAAGCAGGCTGAAGTTATCACCAACTGCTCCTCTCTGAAGATGGGAGAGACGGATTTTAGAAGTGTGATTTGTGCTGTTGGACTCTGGTTGTCAAACATGTTGTGCTCTAACGCGTCAGGCACCTCAGCATCACAGAGCTGTTAGCTCAACCCACCCTCCACCCCCCCCCAAAAAAAAAAAAAAAAAAAAAAAAAGCTTATGGGTTGAAATAAAGACAACTTAAAAGGACAGAAAATGAAGAGATAGTAACAACAGTAACAACACTAATAATAAATAAATTTTATTTTTATTATTATTATATGTATAAGGCAAGTGATGCAATGCAATTGCTCATCACACACTGACCGATGTCCAACCTTTCCCCAAGCAGGGGTCCCCCTGAACCTGGCCAACCTGGACTAGGATCTCCTGTGCAGGTCCCTTGAGCTTACTTTGGTTTAGGGCAATACGAGCTTTCAGAAGGATTTGGAATATTTTCTTCCCTTTCTCAAATACTTTTTCTGCTGTGTTGCCCCATGTGATGATGACATCAGTATGTTGGAGGTGTTCAGGAGCTTCCCTGTGTTCCAGGGTGGTCTGGATCAGCCCATGGCAAATGGTAGGACTGTGTTTCCAGCCCTGGGGCACCAGATTCCAGGTGCACAGGACGACCCTCCATGTGAAAGCAAAGTGTGGCCTTCACACTGCTGCTGAAGGGATGGAGAAAAATGCATTAGCAATATTAATTGTGGCATAGCACTTGGCTGCCTTTGACTCTAGTTGGTACTGAAGGAAGTTCTATCATGCCTGGCACAGAAACACTCAGTGGTGGTGTGACTTCATTCAGGCCACAGAAGTCCACCGTTATCTTCCAATCACCATTAGAATTTTGCACTGTCCATATGGGACTATTAAAGGGTGAGCAAGTGTTGCTGATCACTCCTTGGCTTTGCAGACAATGAACCAGCTCATGCATGGGAATCAGGGAGTCTCTGTTAGTGCAATACTGCCTCAGGTGCACTGCTGTGGTAGCGATTGGCACCTGCTGTTCATTGGCCATCAGCACCTCCACAGCAGACTGGTCCTGTGAGAGTGGGCAAGGTAGACAGCGGTTTAAAGGTAGACCTTTGGATCTTTGAAGTACCTTCTCCTGAAGTAGTCTATGCCAAGGATGCAGAGAGCTCCTGGGCCAGTCTCAATGGGGTGCATTTACCACGCTTTCCCATTAGACTCACTTCAGCCTCCAAAAGAGTTAACAGTTGGGATCCCCCTGTAATTCCAGAAATACCGGAGCAGCAATTTTCTCAGAAGAACCCCTTTTTGCCAATGTTTTTCCTTGCACTTCATGTATCCTTGCCTCTAGGGTCGAGGTCGATTTTTCCATCCCATTTTCTCATGCCCTTTCCATGGTCACACAGTCAAAACCACAGGATGGAAACTGGTCTGTACCCACTATATCACCTTTCTCAAGCAGAGGGATGCTTAATTCTGATAGCTGAGCTATTGGTTCATGCAGATGTGGAGGAAAATGTATTCTCTTGTAGTTCTTGGACCTCTTGAGAAAGTTTCTCTCTAGACGAGACACAGGTTCATAGGGAAGAAGAGAGACTTTCTTTGTAATGCCATAGTTGGCTAGCCGATTCATCCACTGTGCATTCCTCTTGGTCTTTCCAGGTCATTACTGCCATATGGCAGTTGGCATATGATGATGGTGCACTCTGTACAAACTTCTGCCATGTGGGTCATGTGCACTTGACTTCATCTGGATCTTTGGATAGCTGTTTGTTGTCTAGGTTTCTACAAATTGCCTTCAGCATGACTAATTCCCTCAGGTACCGGATACCCCTCTGCATGGTGGTCCACTTTCCTGGTTGACATACAAGATCTTTCTTGAAGGGAGACCTTTCCTTGATGCCTGACAGGATCAAGTTCCTTGTGCCCTTTTTCAATGGCTTTGTCAATCATCCCTTCCCTAGAGGGGGATCCCAGCTGCTTGGCTTCCCTGCCCTCTAATTCCAGGCTATTGGCCTCTTTCTCCATGCACTGGAGCTGCCAGTTGACAATATGCTCACTGAGATGATGGCTGAAATCTCTTCCCTTATCTCATAGCTTACACTGGGAAAGGGATCACTTGGTTTCTGATGTTTATATTATCTCTTCTTCTTTGTCCTCCTGCTTTCATGATGGCCCTTCTTTGGAGAAACCTGCCTCATCTTCTTCTTACTCCTTTCTTATCTGGGTAGGAGTTTCTTTCCTTTCTAAAGAAAAACTGACTTTCACATACATTGTTTTCTCTTGCATGTAGAGGCAACTGATACTGGCACAGGCTGGTTCTCTGGCCCAGCCCTGGGGCCCATCGCAGGGGCTGGAGTGGCTGCAGGGCCCAACACAGGAGTTGTTCAGGCTGCAGAGCCTTTCAGAGGAGTTGGAGTGGCTGCAGGGCCTATTGCAGGTTTTGGAGTGGCTATAGGGCCTGTCACAGGGGTTGGTGTAACTTTGGGCTCACCTCTGGAGCTGGAGTGCCTGCAAGGACTGTTGCAGGGTTTGAAGTGGCTGCTGGGCCCTTCACAAGGGCTGGAGTGGCTTATTGGCCTGTCACAGGGGCTGGCGTGTGCCTGCAGGAAAAGTCACAGGGGTTGGGGAGGTGTTGACTGTGGCTTGTTAAGCATAGGTCAAGCCCCAGCACATTGCAGTGATTTGTGTCTTTGGAATTGCCAGGGTGATGACACACCTTTTTCAAGCATTTCACAGGTTTTTCAGAATTCTGCACTTGCTCAGGGGTGAAGTTCCAAAGCACTGGAAGTGCCCACTGCTCTAGGTACCTGCCCGTAACCTCCCACACTCCCTGCCACTCCTGACTCTCCTGCCTCTGGACAGATCTCTGGATGGCATGCTTAAGTGGTTGTTTAAATTACAAAACCTGAAACACGTTCACCAGATATAACAATAGGAACATGCTGGTTTGACCATCCCAATGATATTCAAAGCTTTAAAGAGCTGTTGTAATTAGCCTGGAGGAGAAGCAGGAGGTGAAGGAGAAAGGGACAGTGAAGAAGTGGGGAAGAAAGGATTCTGCCCCCCGCCCCTTCCCCTGCTGCCCTGCATAGATTTACTCTCTGAGGAGAAAAGGCAAAGAGTATAAAAGAGTGTAATACTTAATAGTTTCTAAGAGATGAAGAGATGGTTCCCAAAGTGTGGAGGTGGCCATAATTTTATCCTATCATAAGTCAGTGTTATCCAATACAGCAAAAGAGTAACCTTAAACCAGCCCCCAGAATTGATAAACAGCATGACATGGAAGACAGACAGTTAGTAATGTGCTGTACAATACAATTCTGAAAAGAAGCACAACAGACCCAAGATCAAGAAAATCACCACCATTGTGATCAGCAACTGTTAAACTGATCTAATGCTTATAACAATTTACTTTTAAAATGCTCTGGTCAGGTCTGTCATCTCAAACTTTGTGCTCCACGCTAGGCACCAAAAAGATTTGCTGTGGTTTGACCCAGCAGGCAGTTCAGCACTACAAAGCTATTCATCCAATGGGATGGAGTAGAGAACTGGGAGGAAAAAAAAAAAAAAAAAAAAAAGCACACAAAATGAATAATATATTTTTTTTTATTATTATTATTATTACTACTACAGACACCAATAGACTAAGGGCATGATACTTTTGTGTGCATATCAAAAGACAGGAAAGGTGGTGGTGATTAATTGGAAAATGTCAGACCTGAGCATGACAGAGGTGGTATGGAATAAGCAGTGGATATTGTCCTAGTTTTGGCTGAGATAAAGTTATTTTTTCTTCCTAGTAGCTGGTATGGTGCTGTTTTTCATATTTACAGAATCACAGAAGAATTTGTGTAGGATAGGACCTTAAATATCATGTAACTCCAACTCTCCTGCCATAGGCAGAGACACCTTCCGCTAGACCAGGTTGCTCAAAGCCCCATCCAACCTGGCCTTGAACAATTCCAGAGATGGGGCATCCACAACTTCTCTGGGCTGACTGTTCCTCACCACCCTCTGAGTAAAGAACTTCTTTCTATTGTCTAGTCTAAGTCTACCCTCTTTCAGTTTAAAACCATTTCCCCTAGTCCTATCACTACCCTTTTTGATGAAGTGTCCCTCCCCAGCTGTCCTGTTGGCCTCTTTAAGTACTGGAAGGCCACTGTAAGGTCTCCCCAGAGCCTTCTCTTCACCAGGCTGAACAACCCCAACTCCCTCAGCCTGTCTTCATAGGAGAGGTACTCCAGCCCATTTGACATCCTCATGGCCCTCCTCTGCACTCGTTCTAATAGATCCATATCTTTTTTACACAGGGAGCCCTAGAGCTGAATACAGTACTTGAGGTGCGGCCTCACCAGGTCTGAGTTACAGAGGGACAATCCCTTCCATACTCCTGTTGATGACAGTGTTCCTGGTACAAGCCAGGATGCTGTTCACCTTCTTGGCCACCTGAGCACACTTCTGGCCCATATCCAGCTGACTATCTATTACTGTCCCCAGGGCCTTTACCGCCAGGCAGCTGTCCACCCACTCTTCCCCCAGCCTGTGGCATTACATGGGGTTGTTGTGCCCAAGTGCAGGACCCGGCACATAGCCTTGTTGAACTTCATAGAGTTGGCCTCGGCCCATGGGTGCAGCCTATCCAGATTTCTCTGCAGAGCCTTCCTACCCTTGAGCAGACCAACGCTCACTCCTAACTTGGTGTTGTCTACAAACTTATTGAGGGTGCACTTGATCCCCTCATCCAGATAATTGTTGAAGATATTGAAGAGAACTGGCCCCAGTTCTGAGCCCTGGGGGACACCACTAGTGACTGGCCTCCAATTGCCTTTGGCTCCATTTACCATGTCTCTTTGGACCTGGACACCCAGCCAGTTTTTAACCCAATGAAGTGTACATTCATCCAGGCCTTGAGCAGCCAGTTTCTCCGGGAGAATGCTGTGGAAAATGGTTTCAAAAGCCTTACTGAGGTCTAGGTAGACCACATCCACAGCCATTCCCTCGTTCACTGAGCACATCACCTTGTCTTGGAAAAAGATCAGATTTGTCAGGCAGGACCTGCCTTTGATAAACCCATGCTGACTGGGCTTGATCACCTTGTTGTCCTGGAAGTGTTGCATGATGGTACTCAAGATAATCTGCTCCATGAGCTTCCCCAGCTCAGAGGTCAGACTGACAGGCCTATAGTTCCCCAGATCCTCCTTCCAGCCCTTCTAGTAGATGGCCGTCGTATTTTTTAGTCGCCAGTTGACTGGGACCTCCCCTGATAGCCAGGACTGCTGAAAAATGTTTAAAAGTAGCTTGGTGAGCGCTTCAGCCAGCTCCCTCAGTACCAAGAGGTGGAGCCCATCTAGCACCCTAAACTTGCGTACATCTAAGTGCAGTAGCAATTCTCTAACCATTTCCTCATGGATTACAAGAGCTTCATTCTGCTCAAGGTCCTTATCTACCAGCTCAGGCAGCTGAGTACCAAGGGAACAACTGGTCTTGCTATAAAACACCGAGGTATAGAATGCACTAAGTACTTCAGCCTTTTCCTCATCTCTTCTAATTCTGTTTTCCCACATCCAATACAGGATGAAGATTCTCCCTAATTCTCCTTCTATCTCTCTCTCTCTTTTTTTTTCCTTATGTGTTTATTAAACAAACAAACAAAACATTTTTTATTGTCTTTAACAGTAATAGACATATTGAGCTCCAGCTGGGCTTTAGCCCTTCTAATTTTGTCCTTGCATAGCCTAACAACATTTAGCTTCAGAAAAAATGACAGCATATATGAGAAGCACAGAAAAGGTGGAGCCTGGCAGCCGTCTATCCCCTACCCTTCTGTGATTCTGTGCTGAAATTCCATTCAGCTGGTTACTACTGCATTCTCCAAACTGTCCTGCAACTCCTGATGAAGTTATATTGTGAGAGACAGCACAGTTAGGGTGAGCCATCTGCCTAGAGATATTAACAGCTGACAGTATGGAGCATCTGTCCAGGAGAACCTTGAGAAACTGCAGGATTTTGCCTACAGGAACCTCTTGATATTTTCAAGGGGAAGAGCCTAGTCGTGCACCGGAGGAAGAGGAACCCCACACATGAGGGCAGACTGGGACCCTGCTGAGTGAGCAGTGCCCAGGAGGAGGAGGGCCTGGGCACCACAAGGGATCCATATGGGCAGTGGTGCCTGCTCACCAGGAAACAGGCCAGATTCCTACAGAGCTGCCTTATGAGGAACATGTCCTCCAAGAATATCTCACTTATCATACTCAGCTCAGATCCAGTGAGACACCACCCGCACAATGGTCTACACCAACAGGGAAAGAAGTACAGGTCTGGGAGTCCTTAGGACACCCTGGTGTGGAGAGGAGCAAGGGCTGTGGCAAGTCTGAAAGTCCCAACAGGACCCAGGTCTTTGTGTCCATGGCTATGGCTGTTGTCTCTGCCACTGAAGCCTATGAGGAGACAGCTTGTCGTTAAAGTACCAGAGAATCATTGCCTCCTTGACCTCACCCATGAAGCAGGCAGGGGTCATACCATTCTCCTGCACTTGGCAATGCGCATCCCCATCTCCTAATGCCCCAGGAAGAGCCATGAGCTATGTGTGACAGGAACAGATCTCCCTTCCTGGGTGCCAGGGGACAAGGCCTGGTCCTTTTCTTTGCTGAAACACATCCAGGTTGTCTACACATCAGTGTCACCTTTACACATTGCCTTTGTCTCCTTGTCCTCTCTGCCTCCAATGTTCTGCTCTAACGATCTCCAAGGGAGGCTGTGTCAGTGCTGGCCCTCAGGGGCACACTCCATGAAACTTGCATCTGACTTGGACTTCTTGAGAGATTTCTTCCATTTGCTCTCTGCCTGAGGTTCGTGGGCTCATCACCAAAGCCACCAGAGGGGTGATTCCAATGCCTTGGGCTGGGCCTCTGCTGCTGAGCTGGGCCAGGCTTCTGGGACAGAGAGAGCTCCTGGCAAGAGGGCCCTGGTGCAGAGAGACAGCTCTGCCCAGGAGCAGCTCCTCTGCACAGGACAGCAGGGCTGGGGGCTCTGACCTCAGGTGGCATGGGGAGAGGAGAGAAGGAGAGAGGGCTTGGAGGCAGTTGGGAGTGGATTGGGAGGATGGTGAGAGCTGATTGCAGGAGAAATCTGCACAGTCCTTGACAAGGTAAGTCTCTGGCTGGAGGGCCATGCAGCTGCACATCCTGGAAGGGTCTCCTTCTGGGTCTTGTTTCTGTGAGGGCAGTGGGCAATGCAGTGGGCTTTGAGAGTCCTGCTGGATTGCACTGCGAGGTGAGGAAGTCTGGCAGAAGCCCCTTGGAGTGCCATAGCACGGCTGCCCCTGGTAAACCAAGAGCAGAGTGGCCAAGCCTCCTCCAGACACTGCAGGGGTGCAGCTGGGATGCTGGGACACCCCAGCTTTCAGATATCCAGCTCTGTCTATGGGGCATCCTCCTGGTGTGCAGGCTGCTCTCCAGCAGGATGCATCTCTCTCGTGGCATCCTTGTTATCCAGGTGCCCCAAGAAGAAGACACCTCCGTGCTAAGGCCATGTCTGTGCTGCTGGATGGCTGTCTGTGGGCATCTGGAGGGAGGCCTCTGCACCCCTGGTTAGGAAGGAAGAGCTGAGAGCCTCCTCAGACACCTGGAAACAAGGTGAGGATTCTGTCCAGCTGCACTTGGACTGGGGCTTCTCTGCTTTAAGCTGTCTCCACTTCTTTGGAAACACAAGAGTGTGATCATTGTCTAAGCAAAAGAAAATCTGCCTTGCTCTACACTGTGGTTGGATGTGTTCTTTGCAACAACACTGCAAAGTTCATGGATCTGATAAGTGGACTGAACTTGAGTTTCCCCCATGTTCCTGCTTCCCGCCTGCTTCACGGCAGGAAGGACTCCTCTGGAGCCCACAGCAGTCCCTGCTCCCAGTCCCTGCCACTCTCAAACAGCACCAGGTAGAGCTCAAGCAAGAGACCTGCAGAAAGGTTATCCTGCAAAAAGAGAGGCTTGGGATGAGAATGCTCTAAGACACGCAGCAGGTTTTCCTCAGAGAAGTCTCTTCTAAATTTTTTCTGCCTTATCCTCTTCAACAGAAAATTGTGTCCAAAGACAGAAAATGCCCAACAGCTGCTCTGTGAGTGAGTTCCTCCTGATGACACTTGCAGACATGTGGGAGCTGCAGCTCCTGCACTTCGCGCTCTTCCTGGGCATCTACCTGGCTGCCCTCCTGGGCAACGGCCTCATCCTCACAGCCGTAGCCTGCGACCACCACCTCCACACCCCCATGTACTTCTTCCTCCTCAACCTCGCCCTCCTCGACCTGGGCTGCATCTCCACCACTCTCCCCAAAGCCATGGCCAATTCCCTTTGGGACACCAGGGCCATCTCCTATGAAGGATGTGCTGCACAGGTCTTTTTCTTTGCCTTCTTGTCTGGTACAGATTTTTCCCTTCTCATCGTCATGGCCTACGAGCGCTACGTTGCCATCTGCAAGCCCCTGCACTACGGGAGCCTCCTGGGCAGCAGAGCTTGTGCCCAGATGGCAGCAGCTGCCTGGGGCAGTGGGGTTCTCAATGCTGTCCTGCACATGGCCAGCACATTTTCCCTGCCCCTCTGCCAAGGCAATGCTGTGGATCAGTTCTTCTGTGAAACCCCCCAGATCCTCAAGCTCTCCTGCTCAGATGCCTACCTCAGGGAAGTCAGGGCTCTTGTGTTTAAAGTTTCTGTAGTCTTTGGTTGTTTTGTTTTCATTGTGTCGTCCTATGCGAAGATCTTCAGGGCTGTGCTGAGGATGCCTTCTGAGCGGGGCCAGCTCAAAGCCTTTTCCACGTGCCTCCCTCACCTAGCCGTGGTCTCCCTGATGGTCAGCACTGCCATGGTTGCCTACCTGAAGCCCCCCTCCATTTCTTCCCCATCCCTGGACCTGGTGGTGTCACTTCTGTACTCAGTGGTGCCTCCAGCACTGAACCCCCTCATCTATGGCATGAGGAACCAGGAGTTCAAGGCAGAACCTCTCTGGGCAGTATCCTGCACCTCTCCAAAATGAGGAGCTACACACTGGGAAACCCCTCTGTGGTGGTGTCACACAGTATCTGACTGAGTCTGATAACTCAGATTTTCTTGGTGGCCTTGCCCCTCGTAAGGCAGCTCTATAGGAAGCTGGCCTGGTTTCTGGTGCAGGCACCACTGCTTGTATGGCATCCTTCGTGGTGCCCAGGCCCTCCTCCTCCTGGGCACTGCTCACTCAGCACAGTCCCAGTCTGCCCTGATGTGTGGGGTTATTCTTCCACTGGTGCAGGAGTAGGCTCTTCTCTTTGTAAATGTCAAGAGGTTTCTGCAGGTAAAACCTTGCAGTTTCTCAAGGTTCCCCTGGACAGATGTTCCATTCCTTCAGCTGTTAATGTCTTCAGGCAGGCAGCTCACCTTTTGTATGATTGCGCTGTTTCTCCCAAGATAGCAGCATCAGCAGCTGCAGGACAGTTTATACAATGCAGTAATAACTAGCGGAATAGAATTGCAGCACAGACTCACAGAAGTGTAGGGGATAGAAGGCTTCCAGATTCAAACTTTGCAGGGCTTCCTTCTCACATACACTCTCATTTTGTCCAGAGCTGTGTCCTAAATGTCGTGAGGCTGTGCAAGGAAAAAGACAGAAGGGCCAAATCTCAGCTGTAGCTCTATCTGGCTATTACTATTAAAGACAATAAAAATGTTTTTTATGGATACATTAAAAAAAAAAAAAAAAACAAGGACGATTAAGGAGAATCTTCAGCCTTTACTGGATGGGGGGGAAACCTAGTGACAAGAGATGAGGAAAAGGCTGAGAAAAGGCTGAGGTACTTATGCCTTCTTTGCCTCAGTCTTTAGCAGCAAGGCCAGTTCTTCCCCTGGTACTCGTGCCCCTGAGTTAGTAGACAGAGACACGGAGCAGACGATGGGGGGGGGGGGGGGGGGGAGGGGGGAGGAAGAGGGGGGATAGGACACACATACACTTTTCGCCACTTCTTCACTCTCCCTTTCTCCTTCACCTCTCCCTTCTCCTCCAGGCTAATTACAATAGCTCTTCAAAGCTTTGAATATCATTGGGATGGTCAAACCAGCATGTTCCTATTGTTGATATCTAGTGAATATCTTTCAGCTTTTGTTTAAGGTTTAACAACTACTTAAGAATGCCATCCAGAGATCTTCCCCAAGGCAGTTACGAGAGGCCGGGAGTGTGGGAGGATACTGGCAGGCACCTAGAGCAGTGGACACTTCCAGTGTTTTGGAACTTCATCCCTGAGCAAGTGCAGAATCCTAAAAACCTGGTGAAATGCTTGAAAAAGGTATGTCATAACTCTGGAAATTCCACAGAGACACAAGTCACTGAAGTGTGCTGGGGCTTGACCTGTGCTCATGAAGCCAGCCTCAACACCACTTAAACCCCTTCAATGGGCCCTGCAGCAACTCCAACTTCTGTGACATTCACTGCAGCCGCTCCAACTCCTCTGAAAGGCCCTGCAGCCACAGCAACTGCTGAAATTGGCCCTGCAGCCACTCCAATACCTGCAACCCTTGCAATGGGCCCATCAGAGACTTCAACCCCTTTGACAGGCCCTGCTGTCAGAACAAATAACGTGATGGGCCCTGAAGCCACAGCAACACCTGACAGGTCCTGGATCCACTCTGAGTCCTCTGGCAGGCAATGTATCTACTCCAACATCTCTGCTATGCCCTGCAGCCACTCCAGCCCCTGTGATGGTCCCCATGGCTGGGCCAGAGCACCAACCTGTGCCGGTATCAGGTGCCTCTATATGCAAGAGGAAACAATGGATGTGAAATTCAGGCTCCTCAGAATGGACTGCTGCAGAGCCGGGAATCGAGACAGGCAGGGCTTTTTTGCAGCATCGAGGCCACTCGAAGCAGCTGAGGGAGCCACCAGGACCCGGCAGCTCTCACGAGGGAGGCTGACAAGGCAGAGGCGGAGCCAGCAGCGCCCCCTCCCCTGACGTTCAAAAGCAGCCCCTGGGGAGCGTGAGCGACCAGGGCGGGCAAACAGGGCGAGGCGCGATAGTGGGGCGAGGCGCAGCAGTTTGCGCGGCAGTTAGTGCAGGCAGGGCGTGCTCAGGCAGGGCAGAGCGTTCCGCCCCGCTGACGAGAACAACTCATCTACCGGCTGCCTACCTATAGGTAAACCGCCATGGTCAACACTAGGCGGAGAGCTCTTTTGGAAGGTCTGTGGCCACCCAGACTGAGTGCCCGCTCAAAAATGCGACAGTTCAGGTCTCTGGATGCACGAAGTGCCTGAGCCTGTTGCTGCCCTCTGAGGGCGGCAGAGACACCGTGTGTGTGAGGTGTGGGCAGGTGGACGACCTGGTCAGCCTGGTGGCAGAGCTCAAGGAGGTGGAGAGGTTGAGGGCCATCAGCGAGTGCGAGCGGGAGATAGACAGGTGGAGCAACTCTGTGATTGGCCTGAAGGAAAGGCACCAGGGTGAGACACCCCAAACAGTGGTGGACCCCCTGCCCTGTCGAGCAGAGGGAGGGGACCTAGGAGATGAGGAGGAATGGAAACAGGTCCCTGTTTCCAGGGACCCCCCTCCCTACTGGCCCTGCCTCCCCAGGTGCCCATACATAACAGGTTTGAGGCCCTGGAGCTTGAGAGACTTGTACAGTTAATTAGTGAGGTTTCAAGAGTGCAGTTAAAGAGGAAGTTTTTGATGACCACTTTAGAGAAGGCATTTTCCTTATTTTATATTAGTTTCCAGTAATCTTGCGTTTTCATAAGAAGTGATCATCATTCTCTAGTTGACATGGCTCCAATGTGCCTCCTAAGAAGGTCTGGATGTGTAGGAAAAGCAGTCCCTTGAAGTCCTGGACTGTATGGGCAACCTTGCTGCTCAGCTCCCCATCCCCACCACTTGTCTCATCAGCCACCTGGGACTTGCATCACTTTTCCTTACACCAGACTTCTCCACTGAAGTCTGCAGCTGGATGTGACAGCTTTTTTGCACTAACTCCTGCCTCCTTTTCCTCAGACATCTGTCTGCACACAGTTTTTTGTTGTTATTTTGGTGTGTGGCTGTCTTTGTTTTCATTATTTATAAAAAATATATATAAAAGAAACAAACACCAACAAAATGAAAAGAAACAAACAGAAACCAGAACCCACAAACTCCAAGTTGCCTCCAATGAGGTGCACCATCCACAAGGGATGACTGCACAAGAAATCTTCGACAGACTGATAGGAAATGGTAAAAGAGAAATACAGCTACAGAGTTGGCTACAGGGATGATGAGAGGGACTGATGAAACACAGGCAAGCTCAACCTCCCCAGAATCCCTAGAGGCAACTGGGTATATGAGAAGTATCTGAATGACCAAAGAGCAAGACCAAGTGGAGGGGAACAATGGAAACTGTACATGTCCACACATTCTGCTGGAAAGGTGACTTCCAGCATGGTCTGTTTCATAAGGCCAGGTGGAAATTTCCAGGGGAAAGGGGAAAGGCCAGGGGAAGATCAATATTTTTCTTTCGCTGTAATATGCATCTTGAAATATGATAATTTTGATGTCATGGGACACCTCCCACATTATATTAGAATTCTTCAGTCATTTCAGCTGACTATAATGTGCTGATTGAGGTGAAATGTTTGAACTGCTTTAAAAACAAGTAGGTAATACTCAGGCCTACAGCAATAAAATGACAATTTTCTGTCCTGCATGGAGCACTGATGCCACAAAACCCTCCCTGCCCCGGACTGCTCATGCCACCCCTCACTCCTGGCACAGAGAATATCCGTGACTTGTTGAACTCTCCTGCCTGTTAGAGCAGAGAAGAACTGAGTTAAAAAGATTCCCTGAAATGCTCCATTTTTGAATGGGTAAATTTGTGCCAATCATACCTGAATTATCTGCCTTTCTTGGTGGGAATATTCACATTTTCTGTCTGTATAATGATATATATATTTGTACAGCCACAGCTGTAACTACAGCTATATGTGCAAGTAAAGGTAAATGTATATACAGAGTTACACGTGTACACATGGATAACTGGGAGAGAGACGCACAAGTGGCTGGGACTCTAGGATTTTACATCACCTGAACTATCAGGAAACCATCCCAGCAGTGCTGGGAGCTGGGGAGGGGGGAGAGGGGGAGGAAGGTCCCGGTGGTACGGCTGGGACGTGGGTTGTGATGCCATTCCTACTGCAGTGATCTGACTGCCTGGTGGCAGGCAGGCAGACACGGCGATGTCATCGAGTGCATCACAAATCCCATGGGACACAGGGGGCAACTCATGCAGGGGACAGCTCTGTCGAGCCACCATGGCTGGGCTGCTGCTGCTGAGGTCACCTCCTCACAACACTGCAATGGGCCAGGAGCAGGCAGACCTCAGGAGGCCATCAAGAGCAGCAGCTGTGGAAGCTGCAGGCAGATGCCTGGGCCCCTGGGGAGGGCTGCCCTGCAGTGATGCCACCTGGACATGGGGTGGGAGCCTGTGGGACAAGGCATGAGAAAGTGCTGGATGTGACAGAGCACAGCATGAGAAGGGAGAGAGTACAGGCAGGGCTGTGAGGGACAGCACCATATCACATGCCCTTGGTGGGAAGAGATGTGAGCAATGGCCAAATGGCCACTCCAGCCCAGCACAGCTTCCTCCCAACTCTCCCACCTCCCTTCTTTCTGCCTCATGCTGGGCTGGCCCCAGGGCAGTGCCCGGAGCAGGCTGCTGCAGGGCTCTGGGCACTGCCACCACAGCCCCAGCCCCTCTGAAGGGCACAGCAGCTCCTGGGGGATCAGAGGGCTCAGCCCCACAGATGGGACATCCATGGCACAAGCATACAGAGGTCAGTGTCCCCAGCTGTGTCCTCTGCAGCAGATCCTCAGAGGCCTGCAGCCTCTCCATGCCATCCCTGGGGGTATTCAGGCAGCTCCTGCTGCCCCAGGGTCAGGGCAGCCAGCCCTGAGCTGCTGAAGACAGAAAGGAGTTTGCTGGTCTCATTACTTCCTGATCAGCTGAGAGTGGGTCTCAGACAAAGAAGTTGCTGTAGCTTGATATATTTTGTTTAAATACAAAGAGTCTGGCTCCTCATTAAAACAAGATCTTAGGGTCACACTGGATAGACGGATACTGTAGTAAAAGGGGATGGATAAGGACATTTCTTTTCGGAGAAGAATACCTTAAGGGTACAACTGAAAAGGAAGGAAAAATGGAAAAAAGAAACAAAACATCAACTCCAGAAGGAAACACTTGGCCTGTCATCCTCTCAAGACATACACTGGAAGTCACATGCAGAATGATGGAGGCAGTTTAGGGCTGCTGAAAAATATCCACATAGTTTCTGAAGTGCAACCTTGAGCTCCCGGTTCCTCATGCTGTAGATGAGGGGGTTCACTGCTGGAGGCACCACAGAGTACAGACCCGACACCAGCAAGTCCAGGGATGGGGAGGAGATGGAGCTGGGTTTCAGGCCAGCGACCATGGCAGTGCTGACAAACAGGGAGACTATGGCCAGGTGAGGGAGGCACGTGGAAAAGGCTTTGTGCCTGCCCTGCTCTGAGGGCATCCTCAGCACAGTCCTGAAGATGTGCACATAGGACAGCACAATGAAAACAAAACAACCAAACACTACACAGACACTAACCACAAGTACCCCAATTACCCTGAGGTAGGCCTCTGAGCAGGAGAGCTTGAGGATCTGGGGGATTTCACAGAAGAACTGGTCCACAGCATTGCCTTCACAAAGAGGTATTGAAAATGTATTGGCAGTGTGCAGCACAGCAGTGAGAACCCCACTGCCCCAGGCAGCTGCTGCCATCTTGGCACAAGCTCTGCTGTCAATCAGGGTTCCGTAGTACAGAGGGTAGCAGATGGCAATGTAGCGGTCATAGGACATGACAGTGAGAAGATAAAACTCTGCTGATATCAGGAAGACAAATGAAAAGACCTGTGCAGCACATCCTGAATAGGAAATGGCCCTGGTGTCCCAGAGAGAATTGGCCATGGCTTTGGGGAGAGTGGTGGAGATGGATCCCAGGTCAAGGAGGGCGAGGTTGAGGAGGAAGAAGTACATGGGGGTGTGGAGGCGGTGGTCGCAGGCTATGGCGGTGAGGATGAGGCCGTTGCCCAGGAGGGCAGCCAGGTAGATGCCCAGGAAGAGCCCGAAGTGCAGGAGCTGCAGCTCCCGCGTGTCTGTGAATGGCAGGAGGAGGAACGCGGTGATGGAGCTTCTGTTGGACATCTGATCCTCCTGGACAACAGGGACTACCCAAGAAAGAAAAGAGGGATAAATTAGGAGAGACATCTCTGAGGAAGACCTATCCCAGTTCTCATTGAACTTTGAACATTGATACAGTTACTTTCCCCTTTCTGAGGCCTTCCTTGAGCTCTGGTTGGTGATGGATGAGGGTGCCTTTGGGAGCAGGGGGTTCTGCCATGGGCACTGAAGGAGTCAGGCCTCCCTTACAGCTCTAGGTAAATAAGAACCAGTTGTGATCTCTGCTTAAATCTCCCTCTGATCTATGTAGCATTACTGTCAATACTCTTGACTGCTGAAAAGCATTTGTGGTTTAGTTTCTTCCAGCTGCCTATGTCACACTCAGAAGCATTTTTTGAGGGAAGAAAACCCTGGCATTTGTAAGGTATTGCAGCTGAGATCTTGTGAGTCCCAGGAGACAAAGGAA
Source organism: Cygnus olor (assembly GCF_009769625.2). Taxonomy (NCBI): domain Eukaryota; kingdom Metazoa; phylum Chordata; class Aves; order Anseriformes; family Anatidae; genus Cygnus; species Cygnus olor. The sequence continues at coordinate 55,026 of NW_024429054.1, forward strand.
CTGTCCTTAGTGCAGTGAGGACATCCAGTCTTTCCACCCGTCCTGGTCTCAGCCAGAGTCCTCGAGGGTTTGGTCTAGTTGCCCACAAGGAGCTGTCCAATTACTGTGGCCTCAGGAACTCCCTGGACAGAGATTCAGCTGCTGTTGTTGGAAATTTAATCCACCTGGGAATGGGGATCTGCTGCCTCTGAATAGGGAGGCCTGTCCAAGGAGGAAAGAGTTAAAATGCTATGGTAGACCTCTGTAAGGAAAACCTACTCCATTTCTTGTAGTAACCTGAAAAAAATTGCCTCTTCACTTTCGGGAAGACTGGTCCTCTGTTAGATCTCAAATTGGTGCTTCAGGAGTCAAGGGACTCTGCAGGAGACAGTCCTGCCCTAGAGCAGTATACAAATGGAACACAGGGTGCTCTCAGATGAACTGTGCTTGACAAAACTAGATTTTCAGCATTCTTTCTCAGAATTCACCCCACTGCAGAGCAAGGATTTTTTGCATAATGCTTTGGTTTGTTTCTTTACACTTGTCCCCCCACACCTGAGGAGTGTATATAAGACATAAATCCTTGGCACTAGCACTGCCCACCAAGGGAAATCTTGGGGTCGTGGGAGGCAAAGGGACTGTCCGTTAGGGCAGAGTGAGGACAGTGGTTGTGTCCATCCATCCTGGTCTCAGCTGCCCTGTGTGGGCACCTCTGGAGGATGCTCACACTCAGCTGTTTCCCTGAAAATAACCTGGATGCTGCTGAGAGCAGAGGAATCCAGGTTCAAAGTGCAGATCTCCAAGCCCCTCACCCATCTCATCGTACCTGAGCAGGTACTCAGCTCTCTTCTCCAGAGACACAGACGGATCACAGCAGCGACCCACATACAGCCATCCAGCAGCATTTCTATGGCCTTAGGACTGACATGTCTTCTCCATGGGGCTGCTAGATAACACAGAACTGCTAGGGCAGAGCTGTGCCCTTGTGCATGGCAGCCTGCAGCCCAGCAGAAGCCCTAATGACACTATGGCTAGAGGTCTAAGGTGCGAGAGAAAGGAAAGCAGGGGGTTTCTCCAGGGAAGGTGTCTCCAGTGCAGGGACGGCAGGGAGATGCCCAAATCCCCTCTGCCATGGAGCTTCTGCGAGCAGCTCCCTCTCACGCCCTGCCCATGGCTCTGCTGCCTGCAGCTGTCCCTGCCTGCAGCTGGGTCTCTGTCCCCACGCCTCCTGCCTGCAGGTCACAGCCCCCATCCCACACTCTGAGTGCTCAGCTCTGCCCTGCAAACACCTCCTGGCAGCAGGGCTCTGTACCTCTCCTTCTGATGGCTTACGGTTGTCAGCCACTTCCTGGAAATAACAGCATCTATTGCTATTCCCACTGAGCCAAAGAAGACAAAATGGAAAGCTCAGCAGGCTCAGGAAAGCTGGGACTGAAGCTAAAATCCCCCGTCTGATCCCTTCTCTTGCAATATCCCCTTGGATACACCCTGGTTGTGCTGTGGAGCTATGAGCAGGCTGCCCCAGGCAGCAGCCTCCCGCCAGCAGCAGGACCCTGCCCTGCCGGGGGGGCTCCTTCTACCCGCAGCTTCTCCCCGCAGCGCCCTGGGCAGCTCCCCGGGCAGGCTGAGTGCTGAGCCTGGCAGGCGGCAGAGGCCCTGCCCCGGCACACAGCCCCTGGGGCACAGCAGGGACCCTGCTCTGCACCACAGCCCTGGGCACCCCTGCCTGCACCCCTGGCTTCTCCTTCCTCCAGGAGCTGCGGCTGCATTGCCCTCCAGCCAGACACTTACAGGGGTCAGGGCTCGCAAGTGTTCTCCCCCAGCGAGCTCTGTGCATCCTGCCACTTCTGCCTGCCTTTAAGCACTCTGTCTGTGCAGGCAGTGCCCCCAGCCCTGCTGTGCTGTGCAGAGGAGCTGCTCCTGGGCAGAGCTGGCTCTCTGCAGCGCTGCCCGCTTGCCAGGAGCTCCCCTTGGGCCCAGGAGCCCGGCCCAGCTCAGCAGCAGAGGCCCAGCCCAAGGCCTCCCTTGCTCTGCCCCCCACCAGGCTCCCTGCACAAGGACCCTTTGGCGCCAGGGCTCACAGCTCCTGGATGGCAGCAGGGTCCCTCCTGGGGAACACACTTGGAAGCAGACAAAGCAAACACTGACTGGCCCTCTCTAAGCACCGTGCTGACTGATTCCTGCAGCAGGAATTGCCCTGTCAGGGTGTGCAGGGCTACGGGACGTGCCAAAGTTCCTCCCTGTTGTTCAACTTATTCATCAATGAAGTGGATGATGTGACAGAGTGCACCCTCAGCGACTTTGCTGATGACACAAAGCTGGGAGGATTGGCTGATACCCCACAAGGCTGTGCTGCCATTCAGAGGGACCTCAACAGGCTGGAGAGATAGGCTGAGAGGAACCCCATGAAGTTCAACAAGGGCAAGTGCAGGGTCCTGTCTCCTTCCTAGGGCGGAATAACCCCCAGTACCAGTACAGGCCGGGAATGATCTGCTGGAGAGCAGCTCTGCAAAGAAGGACCTGGGAGTCCTGGTGGACAGCAGGCTGAGCATGAGTCAGCAGTGTGCCCTTGTGGCCAAGAAGGCCGACGGGATCCTGGGGTGCATTCGGAAGAGTGTTGCCAACAGGCCAAGGGAGGTGATCCTCCCCCTCTACTCAGCCTGTACAGGTGCTTGGTGTTATTCCTCCCTAGGAAGGAGACACCACAAAGAAAAGGTGGTATGCATGAGAAGCCTGACAGGGTTAGAAAAGCAGCATTTAGTTGCAGAATAAGCATTAGGGCTGAATTCTCCTGAAATGCTACTAGTTGCTTGACAGAGCGGCACACTGCCACAGTCATGGTAACAGCCTGGCAGCTTTGTGCCTGGGTATCACTGTGAGATCAGCCAAATGGGATGAAGGCTTTGTTCCTCATCCCTTCTGTTGAGAGAGGGGTTTTTGCCTCTCGGCAGGAGCTATCACTGCCACATGTCACCCAGGCAACCTCCGTGAGTGGCATGTGCCCTTGGGGCCCAGAGATGTGCAAAGCCTTGGTTCTCTTGCTTTCCAATATCCACTGGCATTCCATCCAAGCTAAGCAACCCAAGTCCTTCTCCAGAGCTGGTCATCAGGGAAAGGCACTTCTGGGACTCCTTGCAACAGCCTGCAGTAATTCTGCCATTGCTTATGTCAGTTGTGGGTGCCTGGAGTGTTTCGGACTCTTCTAGAGGTGAGTTTGAAGTATGGGAATGCTTTATACAAACACAAAAGAGCTTTGACATGTTGGCTTGTGCTCAGTGACTTCTGTCCTAGAGCACTGCAGGATATTGAATGAAAGACTGGAGTGCGCGGAGTGCATCCAGTGTCCTAGAGCCACTCACACACTGGCCGATACTGACTTGGGTACTGAAATTACAGTCTGGTTGGGGTCTTCAACTTCCCAGATGTCTGCTGGAAAGACAACACAGCAGAGAGGAAATAGTCTAGGAGGTCTCTGGAGTGGGTGGAAGATAAGCAGGGGAGGTCCCAGTCAACTGTCGGTTAGCAAATGTGACGCCCATCTACAGGAAAGGCCCAAAGGAGGACCCAGGGAACTACAAGCCTGTCAGTCTGACTTTGGTGTCGGGGAAGGTTATGGTGCAGATTATCTTGTGTGCCATCCTACTGCGTATACAGGACAACATACAGGTGATCAGGCCCAGTCAGCATGGATTTATGGAAGGCAGGTCCTGCTTGACGAACCTGTTCTCCTATGAAAAGGTGATGCACTTAGTGGATGAGGGAGAGGCTGTGGATGTTGTCTGCCTAAGGTTTAGTAAAGGTTTTGACTCTGTTTCCCAGAGTTAAATCCAATTGGCGGCCAGTCACAAGTGGTGTCCCCCACGGCTCAGCGACAGGACAAGAAGAAATGGCCTCGCGTTGCACCAGGGGAGGTTTAGGTTGGATATTGGGAAAAATGTCTTCCCTGAAAGGGTTGTGATACGTTGGAACAGGCTGCCCAGCGATGTGGTGGAGTGGTCATCTCTGGAGGTATTCACAAGACATACAGATGTGGTGCTTAGGGACAAGGTTTAGGGATAGACATGGCAGTGTTAGGTAAATGGCTGGACTTGATGATCTGAGACGTCTTTTCCAATCTACATGATTCTAAGACTCTATGGTTCTAGGAGTCTAACATAAGTCATAATCATTGGAAGGCAGCCACTGCAGTCTGGGGGAACTTGAGACTATGGCCTGGACAAGACCATAGGTTCTGTGAGGGATTCCTGTGGGCTGGCACCATGCATCCTGGCACACTTGCCAGTGGATTCCCGGAGTTAACTACACTTGAAATGGCCATTGACACCCCCAAGAAAATCGTTTTGGTCCATGTGCGATAAACTCAGGCTGAAAGACTCAAAAGCAGGTGAATTTGAGTGGTTGTGGCAGAGCCCAGCAGCTTGCCCCAGTCTGGGAATATGTCCTCTTCCATCTAGTGAAATTAAAAGGGATTAATATGAACAGACCCATCAGGTCAATCTGCATAATACGGAGAAGTAATGGTTATTGTGCTGCAGGTGCAGCAGGCAATAGGCCTTGGATTGGGCCTCAGAAGACTCAAGCAGATCTAATCCTGTTCATCCCTGAGCTAAAACAAACACTGTGAGCAGAGCGAAGGACACCGAGTGGTGCCCTACCGTGAAGGAGGATGCAGGTGCAGCTGTAAGAGGCGTCTTTCTTGTGCCATGACCGACGCAGGTTCGTCTGAAGTGAAAGCCCCAGCCCAGGACCCATGGAGTGAAGGTCCCTGGGCACAACTGCAGAAAGACTTTGCAAGACCTCTGCCTGTGACAGCTTGAAACACCAAATGCATCTTGGCAGTAGTGGGTCCTTTTGGCACAGGGGCAGATGTCCTCCCTGGCAACACCACCACGGAGGCCACCACTGCAAAGCTGCTGCGTGACACCGACTTTTGTCCCCCGGGTCCAGACAGGGGAGAGGGGAAGGGGAGAGGCAGGCCGTGGGGAGGGGGCTGGAGTGAGGTCACTGCCACTGCAGCAGCCTGACTGGCCCTCAGAAGGGCTGGCCGGCAGGCACTATGACATCATCCCGCTCGTCAGAGAGCCCCCTGGGCAGAAATGACGTCACTGCAGAGGGGAGGGCGAGGGGCTGGCGGAGCCCCATCGAGGGGCTGGCTGTGAGTCCCCTCTGCTACAGCCACCTGACAGCGCGGGGCAGGCAGGAAGGCAGGCAGGGCTCGTGGCCGCCTTGCTCAGGATGAGCCCTGGGTGAGCTGAGTGGGAAATCTGAGCCATAGCTCCAGCAAAAGCTCTTCTCTTTGCTCTTGACTTTTCTTGAAAACACAACTTCCGGGTGAGCTCTGCCCTTGCTAAAACCATACCTCCACTTCCACCATAAATTTCTGTTTCAGAGCCTGTCCTTGCTGTCACACCCTGGCAGATCCTTTTTGCCCCTCTCAGCACCCTGTCCCTGCAGCGTCCCAGCCACACTGCCCCACACATGTTCCCACAGCCGTGCTGCCAAGGCACCACACATGACAGTGCACATTCAGGGCTGGGTCGAGCTCCCCCCATTACAAACCCAATGACACACTCGGGGTCTCTTCCTGCCATGGCCCTCCTGCCTTTGCAGCCTCCTTCAGCCCATGGCCCCTGCCCTGACTCAGCCACATCCCATGGGGGCCTCTGCAGACAGCCCTGCTCCAGTTCTGCAGGGCTCTGGGCCAGGACAGAGGCCGACAGGGCTGCCCGTTCCCCCAACACAGACCTGGAGCATGGTTCTCCCACCTCCCTGATCTCTGCCCACCTCTCTGCCCTCATCCCAGCCCAGCGACAGTGGCTCCATGTCAGTGCCCACCGCAGGCTGCTGCAGGGCTCTGGGCACTGCCACCACAGCCCCAGCCCCTCTGAAGGACACAGCAGCTCCTGGGGCACAGAGGGCTCAGCCCCACATATGGGACAACCATGGCACAAGCATACAGAGGTCAGTGTACCATGCTGTGTCCCCTGCTCTCTTCTGCAACAGATCCCCAAGAGGCCTGCAGCCCCTCTGGACCATCCCTGGGGGTCCTCAGGCAGCTCCTGCTGCCCCAGGGCCAGGGCAGCCTGCCCCGAGTTGCTGCAGCCAGAAAGGGGTTTGCTATTCCCATTACTTCCTGATCAGCTGAGAGTGGGTCTCAGACAAAGAAGTTGTTGTGGCTTCATTTATTTTGTTTAAATACACAAAGAGTCTGGCTCCTTATTTATGCAAAGCCTCAGGGTCACACAAGATATCCATCAGGCTGGATGCGGCTCTGGGCAGCCTGCTTTAGTGGTTGGCAACCCTGCCCAGAGCAGAGCGGTTGAAACTACGTGATCTTTAAGGTCCTTTTCAACCCTGGCCATTCTATGATTCTATGATATGTTGGTACTTGAGTACAACAGGACAGCATTGCTTTGTGAAAAGACAGAACAGCATTGCTTTGTGAAAAACATTATCACACAGGGAAAAAGAAAAAAAAAAAAAAAAAATCCCTCCAGAAGTTAAGACTGGCTTGCCATGTCATTACATAAACTGTAATTCATCTGAAGAAGAAAAGAAGCAGTTTATAGCTGCGGAAAGGCACAATCACTTTCCTCAACACAACCTTACAAACATCCATGACATCACTTTCCTAATGGCATTCTTGAGCTCCTGGTTCCTCATGCTGTAGATGAGGGGGTTCACTGCTGGGGGCATCACCGAGTACAGGAAAGCCATCACAAGGTCCAGGGATGGAGAGGAGATGGAGGGGGGCTTCAGGTAGGCACACATGCCAGTGCTGAGAAACAGAAAGACCACGGCCAGGTGAGGGAGGCACGTGGAAAAGACTTTGTGCCGTCCCTGCTCAGAGGGCATCCTCAGCACAGCCCTGAAGATCTGCACATAGGAGAAAAGAATGAAAACAAAACACCCCAAAAAGAGAAAAACACTAAATGTGAGAAGCTGAATTTCCCTGAGGTAGGAGTGTGAACATGAGAGCTTGAGGATGGAGGGGATTTCACAGAAGAACTGGTCCACAGCATTGCCCTGGCAGAGGGGCAGGGAAAATGTATTGGCAGTGTGCAGGACAGCATTAAGAACCCCACTGCCCCAGGCAGCTGCTGCCATCTGGGCACAAGCTCTGCTGCCCAGGAGGGTCCCGTAGTGCAGGGGCTTGCAGATGGCAACGTAGCGGTCGTAGGCCATGATGGTGAGAATAAAATACTCTGCTGACATAAGAAAGGGAAAAAGAAAGATCTGAGCAGCACATCCTGCATAGGAAATGGCCCTGGTGTCCCAGAGGGAATTGGCCATGGCTTTGGGGAGAGTGGTGGAGATGCAGCCCAGGTCGAGGAGGGTGAGGTTGAAGAGGAAGAAGTACATGGGGGTGTGGAGGCGGTGGTCGCAGGCTACGGCTGTGAGGATGAGGCCGTTGTCCAGGAGGGCAGCCAGGTAGATGCCCAGGAAGAGCGCGAAGTGCAGGAGCTGCAGCTCCCGCGTGTCTGTGAATGCCAGGAGGAGGAACTCGGTGATGGAGCTGCTGTTGGACATTTGATTCCTTTGGGCATGGAGACCTGTCTGAGGAGGAAAATACAGCAAAATATTATGCTAGACTCTGTGAGGAAAACATACTCTATTTCTTGTAGAAGCCTGAGAAGAGTCTGGACACTGCTGAGAGGAAAAGAATCCAATTTCAAAGTGTAAATCTCCAAACTCCAAAAGTCTTGAGGATGGTCTCAGTTCTTCCCACCTAGCAAGGGACAGAGGAATCATTGTAGCTGACCACATAGATATGTCCAGTAGCAGTTCCATGCCCTTAGCTCTTGTGTCTTCTCCATAGATAGCACAGAGCTGCTATGGCAGAGCTGTGCCGTAGTAGAGGACAGCCTGCAGCCTAGCAGAACCTTTGCGGGAAAAGAGTGGGATGCCCTAAAAACGGGGTTATCTGAAGGCAGAGTCAGTTCATTCACAGCCTCACACACAGCATTTCCACAACCCTACATGTCAGGAGGGGACATGGATGCTTTTCCCCTATTAACGTATCTGCATGACAGAACGTGGAGCATCAGTGTCCGAGCTGCAGTGTCTGAGCTGCACCTGAATTATCCCCTACATTCCTGACTCCAAAGGTGACTCATGAACAAATTCCCATGCAATTCTGTCTGGAGGTCTATGCTGGGGGAGGGGAAGACACCGGGGGCTGTACTGTGGAAGGCATCAGCACTGCAGGGACGGCAGAGAAATCCCCCCTTCCATGGTGTTTCTGGGAGCAGCTCCCTCTCACTCCCTGCCCATGGCTCTGCTGCCTGCAGCTGTCCCTGCCTGCAGCTGGGTCTCTGTCCCCACGCCTCCTGCCTGCAGGTCACAGCCCCCATCCCCCCCGCCGGGTGCTCAGCTCTGCCCTGCAGACACCTCCTGGCAGCAGGGCTCTGCCCAGGGGCAGCTCGCTGGGGGCACGTCCTAGAGACCAGGTCACACAGACCCTGCTGACACTGCATGTGTGGTGGTGGAGCTTTCCAGGGGCTGAGGGGCAGGAAAGGGACTTGCTGGGGTCCTTGTAATGCTCCTTGTGAAGGCTTAGCAGTCAAAGCAACTACTCTGAAATAACAGCCTCTATTGCTACTTCCACTGAGCCAAAGAAGAGAAAACTGAAACCATCTCTACAGAAAGTAGGTGCTCACGAAAGCTGAGACTGAAGCATGAATTCCCTGCCTTGTCTCTCCTCTTGCAAAGTCCCCTCGGAAACATCTTGGGTGTGCTGTAGATCTGTGAGCAGACTGCCCCAGGCAGCAGCCTCCCGCCAGCAGCAGGACCCTGCCCTGCCGGGGGGGCTCCTTCTACCCGCAGCTTCTCCCCGCAGCGCCCTGGGCAGCTCCCCGGGCAGGCTGAGTGCTGAGCCTGGCAGGCGGCAGAGGCCCTGCCCCGGCACACAGCCCCTGGGGCACAGCAGGGACCCTGCTCTGCACCACAGCCCTGGGCACCCCTGCCTGCACCCCCGGCTTCTCCTTCCTCCAGGAGCTGCGGCTGCATTGCCCTCCAGCCAGACACTTACCGGGCTCAGGGCTGGCAAGTGTTCTCCCCCAGCGAGCTCTGTGCATCCTGCCACTTCTGCCTGCCTTTACCCACTCTGTCTGTGCAGGCAGTGCCCCCAGCCCTGCTGCGCTGGGCAGAGGAGCTGCTCCTGGGCAGAGCTGGCTCTCTGCAGCGCTGCCCGCTTGCCAGGAGCTCCCCTTGGGCCCAGGAGCCCGGCCCAGCTCAGCAGCAGAGGCCCAGCCCAAGGCCTCCCTTGCTCTGCCCCCCACCAGGCTCCCTGCCCATGGCCCTGGGGCTGCAGGGGAACCTGCTGGGAAACAGCCTGAAGGAATCCCTGGGCTTCCCTCCCTCCCCTGGGCACACACACTTCTTCACACCAGGCTCATTTCTCCTAGCAGAAAAAGAATTACCTACAACAATCACCTCTTCTCATCCCAGATGATGATGGGACACCCAGACATGGTCACAAAAATAACTCCTTTAACCCCCTGCTTATGGAAGGGATTGAGCAGAGTCACTTGAGGCATCTCATGCTGGGTTTTTGTCCTGGGGCTGTAATGGGGCTCAGATCCCTACCATGCCTGCCACAAACCCACAGGACCTGGGATTACTCTGCCCTCAATTTAGGTGTCCATAACATGGGCACCTGCAGGTGAGCTCCATTTCTCACCTCCAGGAAGAGACATGATCACCAATGGAGATGGAGGAAATCAGGGGGTTGCAAACACCTGGTGACATGTCAGGGGGCAGAGGTATGTGCAGGTATCTGCAAGCTCTCATGGAGGAACCCTGAGGGACAGGGCAGAACCTGGGGGCATCCCCTTGGAGGCTGGTGGGGAATGCCTTTGGCCAGCTGAAGTGACAGCAAATGCACACATTTAGGACAACTAAACCTGTCCCTCCTCAGTAGGCTCAGGGCAGCCTGTAGAGGCATCCACGTGACCCAATGGAGAACTGTGCCACAGGGAGAGCTCAGTCTCTCTCCCCCTCTTCTCCATCTGGTTTTCCCTCCATCTCCAGTGACTGTAACGACACTTGTCTCATGGACATCCCTACATTGCCTAACCACGTTGAGGGCAGCTGCTCCATGTAATAGCCAATTCCAGGCCTGCAGTGCTACCTGAGATGCCAACGCTGCCCAGCACCACTGGAGCATGCAGCTGACACGGGCAGCACAGGACCCAGGGGACAGCTCTGGCCATTCATTGCTGGTACTTAACGGGCACCCCTGATGGCATCTCCAACAGACTTGATGCTTATGAGCAAGTGGCCGCTTTCCAGGGCTGCAGCAAGCCAAGGTCTGTCCCTCGTCTATCCAGTAGAGGCAGGCAGCGCATGGATATGAGGCACATCACACCGGGGTTTCCACTTGTGTTTGCAAACACTGCTGCTGCTTCTTAACCCCATCCTTTACTCAGTCAAGACACAGCCCAGTGATTTTTTTTTTTTTTTTTTTTGTGTCCCTGGATCACAGGATGCCCATAGCCAAGGACATTGGCAGCAGCCCCTTCTCCTGCCTGGAGATCAGCCCCAGCTCCAGCACTGGCCCTCAGGGCTGCACCGACACCACAAAAGGCCCTCTGCTGTCAGGGTGGCACAGCCCAGGCCTGTTTCCTTCTGGCCTCAGGAACATCAGGGCGTGCTCTGCTTCGGGCCCCTCGTTTCATCCTCCCATGGCCATCTGCCACCCATGGCAGCAGGTCTCTGCTGTGAAGGAAAGCCTCTGCATGCCCAGGCTCTTGGCACAAGATCTGGGACAAGCCTGAGTTTGGCCCTTGTGCCACAGCTGAGGTGCTGCAGCCCAGATATGCCCCAATGCCCTCAGCGTGGGGCACAGGCAGGGAAGCTGGATCCCCGCCTGCTGTCACAGGGCTGGGACATGGATGGAAGAGCTGCTGAGGTGTGGGGGGACAGGTCCCTCAGCTTGGGGTGCTGTGCTGGATGGGTGCCGATTCTTCAGAAGAGGCTAGCAGGGATGATCAACAGGGGGTTGCCCTCCATGTGAAGGATCTGTCTGGATGCATGGAGCTCCTCTATGGGATGGGCGGCAGACTGGGGGAGCCCTTGTGGGTGAGGGTCAGAGCAGAGCCAGTCAGGGTGACAGTGTGGTTGGAGGTAAACGCCTGCAGTCAGGCTGAAGAAGTGGACAAAGTCTTGTGGAAGCCATTGGACTAAGTTGAGTTCAATGACTCCATGTCACCCTGGGGGCCTTCAATCACTCGGACGGTCACAGGAAAGGGACACTGCTGGGTGCAAACATTCCCAAGGTTTCTGTGGGTTCTTGGAGACAGCTTCTGAGCACAGCTGCCAGATGGGCCGACCTAGGTGATGTTCACCGAGATCTGGGACTTGCAAACAGGAAAAATTGTGTCTTGACACTCCTCTTGCAAAATGCATGTTGTAGTCCAGCTGCTTTTCAGCACATGGAAAGAGATGAGGTTTCAGGGACAAACCTATACCCAGAACTGCACAGGCTCACTCATAGACCCTGGGAGGCCTGCAGCCCCTCCGTGCCATCGCTGGCAGCCTCCATATGGGCCAGGAGAAGCTCTACGGCCAAGGCAGCCTGAGTAAAGGCAGCCTGGCCCGAGCTGCTACACCCAGTCAGGGACAGTGTTACTGCCTATCCTGGTTTCAGTTAGGACAGAGTTAATTTTCCTCCCAGTAGCTGGCAGGGTGCTATGTTTTGGATTAGAATGAGAAGAGCGCTGATAACATGCTGATGTTTTAATTGTTGTAGAGCAGTGCTTACACCAAGCCAAGGACTTTTCAGCCTCTCTCTGTCCTGCTAGCGAGCAGGCTAGGGATGCAGCAGGAGCTGAGAGGGGACAGACCCAGGACAGCTGACCCAAACTGGCCAAAGGGGTATTCCATACCATCTGACGTCATGCTGAACAATATATAGGGGTGGCTCGCCGGGGTGGAGAGGGGGCCGGCTGCTCGGGGATAGGCTGGGCATCAGTCAACGGGTGGTGAGCAATTGCATTGTGCATCACTTATTTCGTACACATTATTACCATTAATACTATTATTATTATTATTGTTGTTGTTATTCTTTTCCCTGTCTTAATAAACTGTCTTTATCTCAACTCACAGACTTCACTTTCCCGTTTCTCTCCCCCATCCCAGAGAGGGAGGGGGGAGGGTGAGCGAACGGCTGTGTGTTGTTTAGCTGCCAGCCGGGTTAAACCACAACAGTCCATTTGGCGCCCAACGTGGGGCTCGAAGGGTTGAGATATCGACAGATTTGACCAGAGTGTGTTAAACTAAAATTGGTATAAGTATTCGACCTGCTTAATAGTTGCTAGTCACAATGTTGATTGCCTTAATCTCAAGTCTGCTGTGCCTGTTTCCCAAATTGAGTTTTATAGCAAGTTACTTTCTGTATGTGCTTCCTGTAGTGCTGTTTATCCTTTCCGGGCCCTGGTTTAAGATTGTTATGGTACTGTGTGGTGTAACGATGGCTTATGAAATGATGAAGTATCTGGTCATGACTCTAACCTGGTATTTGTACTCAGCACTGTCGTCGACTCTATACTTCGGAAACCATATCTCAGAAACTATTAGCAATTACACCTATTGCCTTTTTTCATCAGGGAGTCAATCTCTGGAGGGGACAGGGGAAGATATTTTTTCCTACCTGTTCACTCTCCCTTCCTCCTTCACCACCCTCTTATCCCCCGAGCTAGTTACGGTAGCTCTCCAAGATGTTGAATATCCTTGGGATACTCAGACCAGCATGTTCTTGTTGTTATGTCTCCTGAATGCGCTTCAGGTTTTGTTTAAGGTTAAACAACTACTTAGGAATCTCATCTGGAGATCTGTCTTGAGGCGGGATATTTGTGAGTGGCAGGGAGTGTGGGAGGATATGGGCAGGTTTCTAGGGCAGTGGGCACCTCCAGTGTTTTGGACATTCACCCCTGAACAACTGCAAAATCCTAAAAATCTGGTAGAATGCTTGAAAAAAGGTGTCATGACTCTGGCAGTTCCAAAGTGACACAAATCACTGTGGCGTGCTGGGGTCTGGCTTGTGCCTATCGAGCTGCAGTAGATGCTACTATCAACCTAGTGACAGACCCTGCGGCCGTTCCAGTCCCGGCTCCTGCAGCCATTCCAGCTCCAGCTCCCGCAGCCGTTCCAGCTCCAGCTCCCGCAGCCGTCCCGGCTCCAGCTCCCGCAGCCGTCCCGGCTCCAGCTCCCGCAGCCGTTCCAGCTCCCACAGCCGTCCCGGCTCCAGCTCCCGCAGCCGTTCCAGCTCCCGCAGCCGTTCCAGCTCCAGCTCTCGAAGCTGTTCCAGCTCCAGCTCCCGCAGCCGTTCCAGCCCCCGCAGCCGTTCCAGCTCCAGCTCCCGCAGCTGTCCCGGCTCCAGCTCCCGCAGCCGTTCCAGCTCCCACAGCCGTTTCAGCTCCCGCAGCCGTTCCCACTCCTGTGGCTGGGTCAGAGAAACGAACTGTAGCAGTGCAAGTTGCCCCTGCAGAGGGTACTCCAACCCCTGTGGCAGACCCTGTGGCTGGGTCGGAGAAACGAACTGTAGCAGTGCAAGTTGCCCCTGCAGAGGGTATTCCAATCCCTGTGTCAGACCCTGTGGCTGGGTCGGAGAGGCGAGCTGTAGCAGTGCAAGTTGCCCCTGTAGAAAAGGTGAAAAAATGGTATAGAAACTCAGGTCGTTTAGAACGCAGAAAGTCTTCTGCTAAGTCTGGGTGTGGAGAAGACGAGGCTGGGCCATCAAGTGTGCAGGAGGATGAAGATGAGGATGAGGATGTCAGTAAGTCAACAGTAACTACCCGAACCCTATACCAGCGTGAGCTACGAGATGTGCGAAAAGATTTTGGTCGCTGTATAGGTGAACAGCTTGTCACCTGGCTGCTCCAGTGCTGGGACACTGGAGCCAATGGTGTGGAATTAGAGGGCAGGGAAGCCAAGCGGTTGGGATCCCTTGCTAGAGATGCAAGCATTGACAAAGCAATTGGAGATGGAGCACGATCTCACAGCCTCTGGAGGTGTCTCCTGTTAGCTGTGAAGGGAAGGTATCCCTACAAGGAAGAACTTGTATGTCTACCAGTCAAGTGGACCACCATGGAGAAGGGAATTCAGTACCTGAGGGAATTAGCCATACGGGAAGTAATTTATAAGGACTTAGACGATGCACAAACATCCACAGATCCAGATGAAGTCCAGTGTACTCGACCCATATGGCGGAAGTTTGTACGGAATGCACCATCAACATGGGCCAGCACATTGGCAATAATAACCTGGAAAAACGGTGAAGATCCCACAGTGGGTGACATGGCTAAACAACTCCAGGAGTACGAAGGAAATCTCTCCTCTTCCCTACAGGCCTGCGTCTCGGCTGTGGAGAAACTCTCTGAAGAGTTCCACCAACTTCAAGAGGATTTATCTTCCCCCCCACCTGAACAAACCAGTGGCCACCAACTAAAAGAGAATACTTTGGAGAAACTTATTGAAGAGGTCCACCAACTTAAAGAGAATTTATGTTCCCCCCCACCTGAACGAACCAGTGGCCACCAACTAAAAGAGAATACTTTGGAGAAACTTTTTGAAGAGGTCCAGCAACTTAAAGAGAGTGTATTTTCTTCCCCACCTGTACAAACCAGCGTCTCGGCTATTAGGGGTAAACGTGCATCCATGCAAAGAAGACAATATGGTGGGTACACACCCCGCACCACCCTGTGGTTTTACCTACGTGACCATGGAGAGGACATGAGAAAATGGGATGGAAAATCTACTGAGACTCTAGAGGCACGGGTACGTGAGTTGCAAAAGAAAACAATCGGGAGAAAGGGGTTCTCTGAAAAGTTTGCTGCTCCAACTTCTAGCAGGCAGTCTTTTAAACACAGAAATGAAGATTCTGACCAGGACTAGAGGGGCCCTGCCTCCAGCCAGGGGGAGGAAAGGGACAACCGAGTTTATTGGACTGTGTGGATTCGATGGCCTGGCACGTCTGACGCACAGAAATATAAGGCTCTAGTAGACACCGGTGCAAAATGTACTCTAATGCCATCAAGCTGTAAAGGGCCAGAGCCCATCTGTATTTATGGCGTGCACCGGCGGCAATATCGCACCAACCGAGACTCCCTGATTCCCATCCACGAGCTAATTCGTCAACTGGAGAGCCAAGGAGTGATCAGCAAGACCCATTCACCTTTTAATAGTCCCATATGGCCAGTGCGAAAGTCTAATGGTGAGTGGAGACTAACAGTGGACTATCGTGGCCTGAACGAAGTCACGCCACCACTGAGTGCTGCAGTGCCGGACATGCTAGAACTCCAGTACGAACTGGAATCAAAGGCAGCCAAGTGGTATGCCACAATTGATATTGCTAATGCATTTTTCTCCATCCCTCTAGCAGCAGAGTGCAGGCCACAGTTTGCTTTCACTTGGAGGGGAGTCCAATATACTTGGAATCGGCTGCCCCAGGGGTGGAAACATAGCCCTACCATTTGCCATGGACTGATCCAGTCTGCGCTGGAGCAGGGGGAGGCTCCTGAACACATGCAGTACATGCACGTGCAGGCATCCCTTGTCCTGAGCTGAGGGCCAGCAGCAAGCAAGATGGAGGACTGCTGGAGGGTGACCATCACCTCTGACCTGACTTCCGCGTTCCCAGTGCTCCTGCAGCTCTCCCCCAAAGGTGAGGGTGTCAGGAGCCCCTTCCCAAGGGGTGTCCCAGGGGCTGTCAGCTGTCCAAAGCTGCAGGTCCTGGGCTGGGGGGTACTGGTGGTGCTGGACAGAGCTGGTGGCTGCTGCTAGAGCCCTGCCTGAGGGTCCCGCTGGGCTCAGGGGACAATGTGGCAGCCAAGACTCCCAGGTCCTGATGCCAGGGCTGTCCTGAGGCCTAGGGCTCTTCTGGGCATGGCTCAGACTTCTCCTGATGGGGGCAGTCCATGGCCAGGTTTCCCTGGGAGCTGGTGCCTCTTTGGGATCTGGCTCTGGGAGGAAAGACCTCCGGTGTCCCAGAGACTGGTGTGGCCTGCAGCTCCCCCAGGCCTCTCAGGAATGTCCCAGGAATGCCTGCACGGTGTTTTTCTGGGGTGCTTGTGTATGCCTGCATGTGTCATCGGCTGGGTGAGGTGCTTGCCAAGAGGTTGTGAGCTGGCTGGCCTGGAGCCTGACCTGTCTTCTCCTTGCTTTCCAGAGACTGAGGCTATCTGGGATGCTGTATCCGAGTACATTCTGGAAGAGCTGAAGCAGGATAAGGTGGGCTGGTGTCCTGGGCCCTGCAGAGCAATCCCTGCCCGAGCACCATGGCAGTGCACTGAGACTGCCCAGGGTGCCCGGAGCAGCTTCTTGGCCAGCTGGGAGAGAAACCAAAGCCAGATGTGCTCTGCCTCTCAGGTGTTTGGCACCCCCTAGGGCTTCACTCTTCCCTGCGGTCTGAGTGGAGAGGGCGAGCAGAGAGATGGGGGAATATCCTGGGTCCGTGCCTAGGACAATTGCTGGGAATCAGTCCCAGGCCTAATCTGTGTGCTGGAAACCTCCAGGCGCTTCTCTAGCCAAGGGATGTTGGCAAATGCTGTGAGGGGGGTGACGAAAGAAACAGAGGATGCGGCTCTTTTGCAAAGCTTTCCAAAGTGCCCCACCTTGCCCCATTGTCCCTCAGGAGTGGGCAGGGCACAGAGCAGTGTCCCCCTGCTCTGACAGTCATCCCTTTTCCCGTCTCTCAAGAACTCCCTCATCAGCCTTTCTGTCTTTTCTGTGTGCAGGGCGTTCAGGTTGCGGGACTCGGGACCTTTGCTGTTGTCCAAGAGCAATTCCATGGCAAACAAGAGCTGCTCTTGGTTCGAAGACCTTTCTTCCAGCTGGACATCGATGAGTTGTGGCTGGAGGAGATCTACTGTCCCACCGAGATCCTCCCTGGTGAGAAGGCAGCAGCCCCCCTCTTCCTGCCCCATGTCTGGAACGGTTTGTTCTCCCTGCTCTTTGGAAAGGCCTGGGAGAAGTAGAGGATTGTCTCCAACGGTCAGGGTACAGCTTGAGTTCCCCCAAAAGAAACCGTGCCCCAGGAGCAGTTCCTCTTACTGACCCTTTCTCTGGGAACTTGTTCTGAATGTTGCAAGCAACTTGGGCTTGCTGTGGCAGTGAGGATGTTGCTTCTCCTTGCAGATGGCATCAAGATTGAGCCGCTCAACTACGTGCAGCTATCGCGAGCCACCTCCTTCCCACTGCACGTGGTGAAGAACTGTGTGCAAGAGACCATCCTCTTGTACTGTTTCCTCCTGAGGAGCAAGGAGCACGTCCCCTTTGCCTTCAGGGACATTGGTGTTTTGACGTGCGAAGATGGTTTCCTCTGCATGAAGTTTTATCTAGACTGTGTCAAACGTCTGGAGAGCACTGCAGGCCTGGTTGCACTGCTCCACAGTGTAAGTTGGTGAGGTTTTGAGGGCTACTTTCACTTCTTTGGGAATCCTAGCGAAGGGTGAGCAATCCGACCGCTGTTGGCCAGCCCGGACACGGCAGGCCAGTCAAATGCCTTTCCCCGTGCTTGCCCCCTTAGCTGCTTTCTCCATGAGCAAAGAGAGTTTCTTCTGAGCCTCTGGACGCTTGCCCCTGCAAAAAGCCTGGCAGTGTTACTGTACAGCCTCCATATTCTGCCATGCAGCTCCTCCAGAGCAGAACAAAGGGTCATGGAAGAGGCTTTGGAGGAGGGCTTTGGAGAGAAGGCTTTCTTTTGGCTTGGGAGACAGGTTTGCTTCCTGTCAATGAGAGCCGTGAGAAAACTGCCTCAGAAACCCTCCAGCAGGTCTGTGTCTCTTTGCAGAGAATGTGGCCGGCACATCTGACTGACTTCAGTGGAGAGACCACCGCTCGCGGGATCCAGATGTTCCCAAGGTGAGTGCATTTCCTCCGCAGCCCTTGGCTGACCCAGTGGGAGGCTTCCCACTTCCTGCTTTGGAACGTGCACAGTTGGGTCTCCACGCTCAGCATCCAGTCAGGGCTAAATCCCGAGGAGACTGGTTCCTGGTTAACTAATGCTGAGTTTCAGCTACGAGTGTCTTCACCTGGAGAGGAGGGGCATTGTGGTTGTGTTTCTTGTGCCCGTGCTGCCGCGATTCCCGTCAGAGAGAGTTGCCTGCATGTGGAGGGGAATTTAGGCTACCTTTTCAGGTGCTGCGGGAAGACGGACAACAAACCCCATGCATGGACACGACGGAAAAGGGATGCCATGCCTTGTGCAACACCAGGAGGATTACTGCCAGCAAGCTGCAACGGGTAGGAGGCCAGCCTTCTTCAAGGCCGTGTCATCGTTTGTTTTCCAGGTTTCATCTGACTGTGAGGAGAAGGCCAGAGGCCAAAGTTTCCACCACCTCGCAGGAGGAAGCTGCAGGAGAGCGCAGGACCAGAAGAGGTAAGGGAACAGGTCCCTGCTGTCTGGGGGTGGTCCCTGTCCCATGCTGGCTGACTGGAACCAGCTTAAAAGGCAGTGCCCACGCAGCTGCTCTGAAGAGCTTCCTCCTTTCCTAGTTTCAGAGTGCCATCCTGACAACCTGCTGCAGAGGAGGAAGAAGCTTTCCCTCCCCATGCTGACAAGCTGGGAGCCGGGCACAAGGCAGCAAGATCTGGAGAAGAAGCCTTCTACCAGGTGAGACCCCTGCGGGAAAGGAGGAAGGAGCCACTTGCAGCCACACAGGAGAGATGTCCCCTTTGGACCCACCAGCCGCAGGGTGGCTCCTGACACACGTCCCAGCGGAGGCCGCTGTCTCAACGGATGGCAAGCGTGCAGCACGTTTGCCTGAGACTGGCACACCAGCTTCATTTTCCACCAGGGCCCCGCTCCCTGGGGCAGCTGAATGCAGGGCCTTGTTGCAGAAGCTCTTCTCCCTTCAGGAGTCCCCCCACATTGCAGCAGAGTCCATCTTCTTGTCTGTGGGAGCAAACGTCCCCTGCCTTCCTTCTAACGTGTCTCACCGTGTCTTAGGATTGCCGTGGCCCCATCTCCCCTGCTGTTTCTTCCAGCCTAAGGAGCTGTGATAGCAGATGGAAAAGTTTCTTTCAGGCATTTTTTTCAAACGATATCCCAAACGTTGTGGCAGGCACGAGAGTGCTGCGGTAGGGAGATGGCATGACTGCCCTCCTTACCTGATGGCTTTCTCCGATGCTACTGGCTCCCCAGCGATAACCTGTTTTCCACCCGTAAGCGCACCGTGTTTCAGGGCCCCAGAGGAGAAGCTAAAGGAAAGCCCGGGTGGGCCATAATGGTGTCTCTCGGATCCTGTCCTTGCACAAGACACTGCTCCTCTCCTTCTTCCACCACAAAGGGCCTGGATACGGGCATCCCGAGCCTTCCTGAAGGCAGGTGGTGCCACAGCTTCGCGTTTGGCTCTCTCTGTCTCTGCTGAAGTGAACACGGCCAGTCCAATATGCCCGCTCGCTGCGGAACTGCCGTCTGCTGCAGAGGCTGACGCAGCTTGCGAGCGCGGACTGGAGACCGAATTCCCCTGGGCTCATGCAGCCTCCTCCTGGTGTCTGTTTGCAGTGTGCTCCCCCCGTGTCCAGGCAGCTCCCCCGGGACGAAGAAGGCAGACAGGCAGGAAACAGCTCCTCGAGCCAAGTCCACCACCACTGCGCTCCCTGCTCCTGAAGCCTCCAGGAGAGCGCTGCAGGTACCTGCTCTGCCTTGCTGCAATGACCGTGCTGTTTGGTCCTGTACAAAGGCCTCTTTGTGTGGAGCGATCCCGAGCAGGTCCCTTGGGATGCGTTCATTTTCACATTTGTTACCTCCTTCATCTCTTCCTCAGGAGACGGAAGGTGGCGTCCCGCACACCTTCCCTGCCTCTTACTGCCTCCCGTGTTGCCATGAGCCACTTCATTTTGACCAGGGGCCATGGAAAAGGAACAAGGCCTTTCTGGGTCATTGATGGCAGAGGGCTTTGGTCACCGCGGGCTGTTCAGCTGCGTTTGTCACGAGTTGAGGAGCCTGGCCTAGCTTCAGGGCCCCTCATCCTTGAGGGTCGAAGCACTGCTGACAGACCAGCTGAGGCGAGGGGGCAGGAGTGCGGGTTAGGCCTGAGGGACAGCTGAGACCAATCCTGTCTGCTGTTGTGTTTGTTTTTTGTTTTTTTTCCTCCAGGAGGTCTGGAAGCTGTCTTCGCAGTGGGACCAAACAGACAGCTCATGGCCCACGTACCAAAAGCTACAAGAGCAAGCCCGGGCAGAAATGGCTGCGTGGGAAGCCTGGTCTGAGGGGGAGGACCAACAGATACCCCAGGTACTGGCAGTGATCAACACCGCTGAGAACAGCAGCGATCCTTTCCGCCAGGGCTCCGAGGGCAGCAGGTCCCAGGGTGGTGGGAGCAGGACGGGCTCCAGAGCGCAGGGCAGGGCTTTGCCTGCTCCTCCCTGTGAGGCAGAGGTTGTCAGCAGAAAGTGAGGGATAAAAGCAGCAGCCAGACGTGGGCTGGCAGCGCCGAGTCGCCTGGTTCCCAGGTCCTGCTGCAGGGTCCTTTCAAGAGGTCCTCTGGGAAACAGCACCTGTGTGTCCAGTCCTGTTTGATGAGAGTGTCTTCTCCTTGCAGCGATTCAGCAGCCAACATGCTTGGGCTCCCCGTCCTCCAGCCCAGGAGCAAGGAGGTCAGGAGGAGGTGGAGGAAGGCTGAGAACCCTGCCCCAGCAGAGGATTTGGGAGCCGCAGCCAAGCTGGAGAGACTCCAGCCTGAGTAAGTGTGTGCCGGCTCCGTTCCCGTCCTGGGGCACTGGAGTAGCTGTTGAGTGATGTCAGGACATATCCAGGAGCCCGGTCCCTGAGTCCTGGGGTTGCCTATGACACCCTTTGATTCCTCCTAAAGCGGGCATGACCTTGGTTACCACCAAGGCCTAAAACTCATCACAGGTTGAAAGGGTGGGTGCACGTGGCACCGCATGGGTGCAGGGTCTGGCTGAGGGGAGAGGCAGAAGGGGTGTCTGACAGAGGCTGAGGGATCCCTTTCTCCTGTTGTTGCAGCCGCCTCTCCCCACGAGCACTCCAAGTTTTGGAAAGGTTGGAGCCGCATCGCCACCAACAAAGTATATTCAGAATTGTTGCGGAGGCAAACCGGCTGCGGCAAGAGCAGCAGCAGCAGCTCCCCTGGTAAGTATCTCCAAAAAGGGATGGTGCTTCCCGCTGCTGCAAGGCCCATCCTTCCCCTGGGGGCAGCACTGGGAGAAAGAGGGCACGTCTCCGACACCCCTCCCGAGACAGACGCAGGCTTTGGAGACTCTGGAGACTTTGGGACTGGAGCTCCCTGACACCTGCGGGGAGCGGCTGGGCACCCAGAACAGGCTTTCCCATGTGGGATGTGAAAGTCCTGTCTGAAAACAAAGGGGTCCCCTGGATGGCTGCCTCTCCCCTTTCCAAAGCCGAGAGTCTGTCCTTCCTTTGGAGAGCGCTGACACCAAGACACCTTGCCCTGAGGGGGAATACCTGTGCAGAATACCCAGGGTCCTCCGCTCCACCTGACCCAGCCCCAGGCTGATGAGCTGCACCCCCGGGGACCTTGTCGTGAGCTTGGGCACGAGGCATCTGTCTCGCTTCACGGCAGCCTTGAAGCTCCATGGGAAGCAGATCCCTACGTGCACGGCCCGAGCTAAGCCTGCAGTATTTCTCTGTGTTCAGCCTGTACACAACCTGCTCATCCTCTTTTCCTTTTGACTCCCTAGCGCTAGGTGCTGGTACCGCAGTGGAGGGGAAGGTGCTGGGAACGGTGACGGCAGCAGCGGAGCTCTGAGCAAAGGGGCTGGGAAGCTCTCCCGCTTTCCGCCCCTGAATGGAAAATAAAGAGCACCGGGGCTCTTCCCGGCCAGACTGCTTGTGTCACTTCATCCACCCTAGACTTGAGTATGCATAAGCTGGATCTCTGCTTTGAAAGAGGAATGTGGGTTGAAAGGAGAGCTCTTGCCAAGGCTCCCATTTCTATGCCTGCGCTGTCTTAAGTGTGGCTTCCCGTCATGATACTCATCGCTGCCAGTTGCGCGCGTTTCCAGTGCAGAAGTCTGTGTCTCAGCCCACGTCCCCATAGCTCCCTCCTAGCTAGGGGAGCTCCGTGGCAGACCTGGAGGGGAGGCCCATGGGGACGAGGAGCAGGCAGAGGCATGGGGAATCTGAGGGCATCTGAAAGGACTCTCAGGGCCAGGTCTGCGGCTGTGTATGTGCTTGTGAACCCCGAGAGTGCTGTGTGTGCCTGCAGCAGTGACCGGCTGTCTCTGCCAGCCCCAGGGCAGGAGGGGACTCGGCTGTCTGTGCCTGTGTGTTACGTGAGTCCTGCGTGTGGGTGCTGTTGAAAGCAGCGCTTGTCTGTGGTCGTCTGTGTGACCGGCTGTATCAGTGTCCTCCCTGGGTGTCCCTGGCACAGGTGCTCAGCTTCGTTACTGGTCGAACCTGCAAAGGGGAAACTGGCAGCCGTGTCCCTCAGCCTGGGCTGAGAGCTGGGGACCCTGGGCACTGGGCTGGCTTCCAGCGGCCGGGCAGGACCATGCTGGGTGGTATCGGTCTGTACTGGGCTCCAGAGCATCTGGGGTAGTCAGCAGGATCTGGTCAAGTTGTGTGTCTTCCTGAGATTGTGTGTACATAATGCGTATAATATGCTGGGGGACCGATCCTTTGCTTCTGTTCCCTTAGGGTTATATTTACAAGGAAACTCTCAGAGCGTTGTGTGGGCACCCAAATGGGACCTGTGCTAGTAAATTCTTGGGTTGATTGGAACAAGTGGATTGAAAAGATGTTTACAGAGCATGAGGAGACAAGTGAGAGGCACAGATGGCTCAAACTGCAGGCCTGGTGGCTGGTATTCACCGTTTAGGGGATGAAAAGAAATGCTCACCAAAGCACGTACAAGACCTCCTGGATCCTGATCACTTCCAGCTGTGGAGATGAGAAATGATAGTAGAGAGCTGGAAGAAAACTGACAGAATCAGGCAAAGGCTGAGCCTTCTACAAACTGAACTTTCCAAATGCCTGAAGAATCAGGTAGAGAAGGGAAATGCACAGTTGCAAAGAAGTAGCCTTAACGTTCAGAGATTTAGACCTGGTGGAGCCCAGCAGCCCTATATCTAATCTAAATCTACTCCTTTTTAATTTAAAACCACTAGTCCTCGGCCTATCACTACACCCCCTGAGAAAGAGTCCCTGCGCAGCTTTCTTGGAGGCCCCCTTTTGGTACTGGAAGGCTGCAATGAGGTCTGCCCAGAGCCTTCTCTTCTCTAGACTGAACAACTCTCCCAGCCTGTCTTCGTGGGACAACCCTCTGATCAGCCTCGTGGCCACACTTCCTTTGATGCAGCCCGGGATACGGCTGGCTTGCTTTTCTTTTATGGCATGTGCGCATTGCCAGCTCATGCGGAGTCTCTCACCCACCAATGCTCCCAGGCCCTTCTCAGGGCTGCTCTCAATCCATTCTCCACCCAGTCTGGATTTGTGCTTAGGATTGCCCTGATCCAGGTGCAGGACCTTCCACTTGGCCTTGTTGAACCTCACGAGGTTTGCATTGGCCCCCCTCTCAGGCCTATCCAGGTCCCCCTGGATGGCATCCCTTCCCTCCAGCGTGTCGACCGTGCCACACAGCTTAGAGTCATCAGCAAACGTGCTGAGAGTGCACTCAATCTGCCGTCCATGTCACTGACAAATATATTAAATAATGCCGGCCCCATAGTGACTCCTGAGGGACACGACTCATCACTGATCTCCACTTGGGCATGAAGCCGTTGACCACAACTCTCTGAGTGCAACCATCCAGCCAATTCCTTGCCCATGGAGTTGCTCATCCATCATATCCACGACTCTCCAATTTGGAGACAAGGATGTCATGCAGGACAATGTCAAATGCCTTGCAGAAGTCCAGGTAGATGACGTCAGCTGCTCTTCCCCTATCCACCAATGCTGTAACCCTGCTGTAGAAGGCCACCAGATTTTTCAGGCATGATCTGCCCTTACTGGAGCCACGCTGACTGTCACCAAGCACCTCTTTGTTTTCCATGTGCCTTGGAATAGTTCCCAGGAGGAATATACCAATATACCCAGTATACCTGTAGAAGCCCTTCCTGTTGCCCCTGATGCTCCTGACAAGAGCCAATTCTAGTGGGGCTTAGCTTTCTGAACTTGATCCCTGGCTGCTCGGTAAATGTTCCTGCATTCCTCCTAGGAGGCTCAAGGGAGACCTTATCGCCCCACTGCCCCACACGTGGTCCCACAGCCATGCTGCCAAGGCACCGCACATGGCAGTGCACGTTCAGGGCTGAATCAAGCTCTTACTGACCGCACCAGGGACAATAGACATGGGACACAGAATGCAATGCACAGGAAAAATTACACAGAATAAGCAACCAAATAACGGTAGTTTTGGAGCCACGGCCACCCCCATGTCCAGTCTCCAAATGGGGTCCTGCTATCATTTGTCTTCAGTTGTTTGGTTAATTCTTGTAATTCCTGTATCTTCACGTGTACCAAGTGGGAATGATCACTCAGGTTGATATAAGACATACCTGCAAAGTCCTCGCAACCATGACCACGGACAAGTAACAAAAATCAATCCCAGCTCTATTTTGTAGCGTAGCATGCCTTATTAATATTTACGTCAAGCAGCAAGCCACGTAGCGCAGCACTAGTGGCATTACTAAATTTACTTAGTCAGCACGCTAGGTGATTCAGGGTGGTTAACGCTCAAGCACTAGCCAAACCGGGTTCCGTACTATTCACCCACCATGACACTGAGTTGTTTTTCCCTGTATAGGTGAAAAATGTGCAATAGATCGCTGACAACGAGCCCAGGAGGCTCAATTCTTGGGACGGGAGGCTTGGTGTCTGCCCAGCTCTGGATAACCAACCATTCCAGGAGTCGCTCCAGGCCTCGCAGTGTGGCTCTCAGGCCATGGATTGGTCACAGAAGCGGGCTAGCCGTTCCCGTCTCAGCAGCGCTCCGACCCGACAGATGCAAAAGGGGTGCTGCGGTGTAGCAAGACTCAGGCACTTAATATCCTGGCCTGTGGCATTAGCCGTGGTCACCCATACGTTCTGTTGAGGCTGTGGGATGATCCACGCTGATATGGAAAACAGCCGGGGGGGCAGTGGGGGTGGGGTGATGGAGGGGAACCATGGCCACAGGCTGCGGGGAGCCTGCGGCAGCCTTAAGGAGCACGCTGCGTCTGTCCCAGACGGTTCTCCCCACTCTCCTCTTCATCTGCGGCGCATGCCCTACTCCTCTCCCTCACCATGACGTGCTGAGGGTATGTTTGCCATTCCCTCGTGTACCACCTCTGCCTCCCGCATGGCAGACAGGGGGATGGTGCTGAGGCCTCCTCAAAGCACAGAGCCCCGTGGGCTGTGCGGGGCTGCAATTCCCTCCGTATAACACATCCTACTTGGACAACAGCAAAGGTTGGCTGTTGTTCAGCCAAGTTCAGGCACGGTGAGGGACTGCTGTATCCCAGGTGCATTTGCTCCCATCTTTTTCTTGAAAAAGGCCCAGCCCCAGGACAGGCCTCAAACCCGCCCTCCCTGGAAGGGTTACAGCTGTGGCTATACAAATATATATGTCACCATACAGACAGAAAATGTGAATATTCCCACCAAGAAAGGCAGATAATACAGGTATGATTGGCACAAATTTAGCCATTCAAAGATGGAGCATTTCAGGGAATCTTTTTAACTCAGTTCTTCTCTGCTCTAACAGGCAGGAGAGTTCGACAAGTCACAGATTTTTCTCTGTGCCTGGAGTGAGGGGTGGCATGAGCAGTCCTGGGCAGGGAGGGTTTTGTGGCATCAGGGCTCCATGCAGGACAGAAAATTGTCATTTTATTGCTGCAGGTCTGAGTATTACCTACTTGTTTTCAAAGCATTTCAAACATTTCGCCTCAATCAGCACATTACAGTCAGCTGAAATGACTGAACAATTCTAATACAATGTGAGAGGTGTCCCATAACATCAAAATTATCATATTTCAAGATGCGTATTACAGCGAGAGAAAAATGTTGATCTTCCCCTGTACTGGCATTGCCAGAATTTCTCTTCTGGCCTTTCCTCAGATCCTGAGAAGGTGGTGGAGCAGCTAATCCTGGCAAATGTTTCCAAGCACATGGAGGACAACAAAGTGATCAGGAGTGGTCAGCATGGATTCCCCAAGGGTCTCTTGCGACTTTAACAACGTGATAGCCTTCTCCAATGAAAAGACTGCCTTGGTAAATGAGGGGAGAGCGGTGGATGCTGTCTGCCTTGTCTTCAGAAAGTCTTTTCACATGTCTCCCATAAGATCCTGGTAGAGAGGCTGATGAAGTACCAGAGGCAATGGCCACTAGCTGACCCTATGAAACGTTTCTTTACTGTAGGTGACTGATGACCGTTGCCCAGAGAGATACTGCAGCCTCTGCCCTGGGAGATATTCTAAACACTGCTGGACCCTGTCCCGGCCAACCTGCTCCAGCTGACCCTGCTTGAGTAGGAAGCACTTGAACCAGACAGTCTCCAGAGGCCTCTTCCAACCCTCATTATTCTGTGATTCTGTAATGCCCAGCAGTGTTTCTGAGAAATTGTCTGTGGTACCCCCATCCTTGATGGAGTCCTGCAGCCCATGGATCAGAGCCGCATTTTGAGGATGAACATGGTCACTGTGCAGTGCTGAGGACAGGTCCGGCCAGGGATTACAAAGGCCAGCAACGCCACCACACACAGAAGTGCCCACTACCCCTGCCTCCACTGTGCAGCCCCGTTCCCTGACAGGACCTAGGGTCACAAAGGACCTCTGGAGCTCTCTAGCACTGTGGTCTGCTCTGAGCAGAGACAACTTAACTGAGAGATCAGATTAGTCAGTACTTTCTCCTCACCAAGCTTTAATTCACATTCACGGTGATTTATTTTCTCCTGAAAACCATTCGAAATTTCTCTTTCTGCCCCTTTCACCTTTTTTTTTTTTTTTCCTCTTGGTCTTTTGTCTTTCCCCCCCCATCCCTGCCACCAGGACAGATTACCTCACCTACTCTGACCAAGCCTAACTGTACTAGGTGTGGCTGGGATTGAGTTAACATTCTTATAACAGCTCATATAGTGCTGTGCTTTCCATATCTTCAAGAAGGGCAAGAAGGAGGACCCATGAGCCTATAGGCTGGGCAGCCTCACCTCCATCCCTCTGAAAGTGATGGAGAAGTTCTTCCTGGTAACCATTTACAGGCAAAGAAAGGACGTGAAAGTCATCAGCAGTAGTCAGCATGGATTCGTCAAAGGGAAGTCATGCTTGAACAACTTGAAAACCTCCTATGATGAATGCCTCAAGCATTCTGTGAAATGGTGTGATCTTGGACTAAGGCTCGTGTGAGAGCTTCTCCTGTCTGTTCATGCAACAACAAGCCAATCAGGATCTTGGGCTGAGGGCCCCATGTGCACAGGAATGGGCAACAGTTTCTTAAGTTCTCCTCTGCCTGCTGCCATTTTCTCTGGGGATCACAGAGGATGATCTCCCTTCAGAAGACCCATGAGAGGCTCTGTCCTCCCTATGGTCATGGCTGGACTCCAGTGATGCAGCTCGACCACAGCTGAGGAGCTTTGTCTGGGGGAGACTTTTGGGGTAAGGCCTGGCACATGGAGTGGGAGAGACTGTCTCAAGGATGTGTGCTGGGCATGGGGACTGAAGGACGTCTGTGAACTACCATGGGGTATGGGTTATTGTTCTTTCAGTATAGCTCCTGACACAGGGTCCCACCCTTCCTTTTGATGACACCCTTCTGGAGGAATGAAGGCACCAAAGTTTAGAGCAGGAGACACTAGCAGAGCGCCAAGTCAAAAGGGACTTCACTATAAGTGTACTTCAGGGTACCCGCAGCCTGGGCATTGTCTTGGATTAACAGAACATCAGTATTTTTCTCTGTGAGAAAAATTCCAGCCCAGGTCAGCTCTTCCCTGACCTCTCCCCATCCCTCCTCCAGGAGCACCAGCCCTGCTGCTCCTGGCCTCCTCCTAGTGCTCCTCAGAGGACCCTGAGATGGCAGTGCTGCTCTGCGGGAAGAGGGGACAGTGGTGCCCGGGTACAGGGAGTTATTTCATACTGGCTAAGACGGTCAAGGTGGGAAGCAGCCACAAGTGGGAGCTGAGTCCAGCCCTCATTCTGCAACACATCTCCCTATGACCCCCAAGCCTTGAGCCCATGGAGAACCAAGCACAGCAACAGCCCATGGAGAGTGTAATTCCTGGAACCAATTCCTGCTTTCATAGGGAAGAAGAGCCCAGCCTTCAGTTGCTGCAATGAGGAGACACCCTTTATTAGAGAGATGCTTCTCAGGAAGCCAGATCCTTCTCCTTCTTCATTGGCCCTGATGTCTGCAGTCTTGTTTCATTACATTTCTCACTCCTGTCTCACAGAGGCAGCACAATGTTCTCTAGCCTCTCTTCCACAGTTTATCACAGAGGTGCAACCAGCATCGGTCATTGGCTCAGCTTTGGCCAGTGGTTGTTACTTTTTTGAGATGGCTGGAACTGGCTCTTAGCCGACTTGAGGCAGCTCTTGGTCTCTTCTCACAGATGCCACCCCTGCAGCCCCACTACTACCAGAACCTCGCTGCATAAACCCAATGCACCTTCTCAGTGCATGTGTTACCCTGTGATCTCCATCAGCTTCTTTGAGTATTGCTCTTTAATGGTACTGACAACTTAGACAGACACTGCTTGAATAAGGGTTTTGAATTTAAATATAAAGGAGAACTCCAGGTGTTTTGGAGCATGAAGATACCTAGGTGGGGTTCTCAGAGATAACAGGAATGCCCCAGGAGACCTGTCCCCTTCTTGAGGAGGATCAAGGCCTTGAGGAGAATCAAAGATATCAATTTTGTCTAAGCTGATTCTTGATGCCTACATTCACACAGCCAAATGCCTCGTTGGGACTTTTGGTACTATTTGGGCTTCTTTCACATACTCTGCCATATCACTTTCTCCATAGGAGTCTTCTCAGGGCGATTCTAACTTCCTTGTTCCTCAGACTATAGATGACTGGGTTAAACATGGGGGTCACAATTGTGTAAAACAGGGCAAGGTATTTGTCAGTGTCTGCAGAGTCCCTTGACCGGCGTTTAAAGTACACAAGCATGGCTGAGCCATAAAAGAGAGTCACAATCCCGAGGTGTGAAGAGCAGGTGGAAAAGGCTTTGTGTCTGCTCGGAACTGAAGGCATTTTCAGAATTGCCCTGATAATTTTAGTGTAAGAAATAACTATCATGGAAAAGGGAAGGACAGCAACTACGAGGATGATAGTGTGCAGGGTCACTTGGTTGCAGAAAGTGTCTGCACAGGCCAGTTCCAAGAGAGGGGGGACATCGCAGAAGAAGTGATGAAGGTCACGGGATGCACAGAAGGGCAAGGTGAACACCTGATAGGTCTGTCCTACTTGTACTGGCACGATGGCCATCCACGCCCCCACTACCAGTCTGATGCAGAACCCCCCATTCATGACGAGGCTGTAGCGCAGGGGGTCACATATGGCTACGTAGCGGCCATAGGCCATGGCAGCCAAGAGAAGGCATTCAGTGCTTCCCAGCATGATCAAGAAATACAGCTGGGCAGCACAGCCAAGAAAGGAGATCCTGCCATCTCCTGTCAGGAAAGCCACCAGCATTTTTGGTAGAGTAGTGGACGTGTAGCAGATCTCCAGGAAGGATAGGTTTCTCAGGAAGAAATACATGGGGTTGTGGAGGCTTGAGTCCATCACTGTGATGAGCACAATCAGGCTGTTCCCAATGAGAACCATGAGGTAGATGATCAGGAAGACTGTGAAGCACACGCTGGGTAGGCAAGGGTGGTCAGAAAATCCCAAAAGAAGAAATCCAGGATCAGTAGTGTGATTATCCAGGCCTTTTCTTTGGGGCATTTTCTCTATATAGAGCAACGCCAACAACATGCTGTTAGAGAACGCTCTTGGCCCATCCACCACCATGTAGACCTCAAATATAGCGACAGGCTACAAACATCAGCATACGCATGACTCCAGTATTAGGACAGTTTGACCAAAATCTGCATGTGTGTATGGAAATCTGATGTGGTCTGGTGGGCAGACCCCAGCTGGTAGCTAAGCCCCCACCCAGTTACTCACTTACTCCCCCTCAGTGGGATGGGGGAGAAAACTGAAGGGCCAAAAGCAAGAAAACTCATGGGTCAAGGCAAAGACAGTTTAATAAGCTAGAGTTAGAGGAAGGAAAAAGAAAACAAACCAACAAACCAAAACAAGCCAGCCTTCAAGCAATGCCTACCTTCCCCACCACCCAGTCCCCTCAGCTTTTTATTGCTGAGCGTGGCATTACATGGCAAGGAATATCTCTTTGGTCAGTCTGGGTCATCTGTCCTGGTTGTGTGCCCCATGGACCCTTGTCCACCCGTGGCTGGTACGCTGTAGGGGCAGAGTGGGAGAAAGAGAAGGCTTTGATGCTGTGCAATCACTACTCAGCAATAGCCAAAACATTGGTATGTCATCAACACTGTTCTAAACTCCAACCTAAAACACAGCACCACAGGGATTGCTATGAAGAAAATTATCTCCATCCTAGCCAGCCCTAGTACCTGAGTTTCTTGCCTGTCAGGAAGGGTCAGAACAACATCGTTAAGCCTGAATGACAGCTAGTTGTCATATGAATAAGAGAAATTTAGTTTTCTTTCTAAGAGAGGATTTAAATAACTTTTATATATATATTATATATATGTATATTATTTAAGACTTTGCCTGGTTTCTGGTGCAATATGAGGAAAAGAAAAAAAAAAAAGAAGACAATGGATAAAGAGTAGTCACCTTAAAAACATTAAGAGAAGGGAAGGGAAGGGAAGGGAAGGGAAGGCAAGGCAAGGCAAGGCAAGGCAAGGCAAGGCAAGGCAAGGCAAGGTGAAGATTTGGTTCAAGACTTTAGTGAGAGAGATTCATCCCAGTTTTCCTCAGGGATAAGAACTCATCCCCTGAAGCTCTGTCCACCACACAGAGAGCAGGGACACTACCTTAGATCCAAATTATTAATTTTTTGCATGGCTGATGGGTGAACTCCATCGGAAGTAAAACAGACTTCTACCTGTCAATGAGTAAAGGACATTGATGCATCCCTGGGGCATTTTAACGAGGCAGAAAGGTAGCTACTTGTGCAGAAATCACAAGCTTTCAGGGGGCTAAAAGGGGCATTATGCAAGCAATCACAACACAATGTCAAATAGTTTTCAAGGGATCCAAAGAGGAAGGTGATTAAAGGTGGGACAAACAGGGCAGGCTATTATAACTTCTGAATATGCTGTCTAGTTCCCTTGCTTGACCTTGCTGTTCTGTCACTTGGAGTTCTGGCAGCTTACAAATGCAACTGAAGGCTCACTAGCTGTGATCTCAACCCAGCAAGGCTTCCCAGTCCACTGCAAGCCCTCACAGAGCAGAGCGATGCTCTTGCTGGCTGGAAAACTGAGCCTTCCCTTTTGCATTTCCCATTTCCCAGAGCGTAAGGATGTTGCTGATCACACTTGAAGGGCATGAGCTGTAAGCAAGCAGCCCTTGCAATTGCACGTTGCTTCGTGTGAATAACAGACTCAGCTGAAAGCTTTTGGAAGGTATCAGTTTGACATGGGGAAGAAATGTTCTATTCCAAGCAGAGAGAACTGAGGATGCTTGCTGCATGTCTCTACCCATCGCTAACTCCCTTCAAAAAGTCTTCTTAAGCTCTGAAAAAAAAAAAAAAAAAAAAAAAAAGATTTTTTTTTCAACTGAAAACTGAATCCACAGAGACGTGATCTGAGAGCTTGATGCTTGATTTCATTCTTTTCTTCTATCATGCCTGCCTATTTCTATGAGTCTTGTCTTTGGAGTTCTCCTAGAAGCACCGTTCAAAATCTCCAAGATAAAATTAGTGTACGTTTGAGGAAGAAGTGGCCGTGATCTGTTTCCTAACCTACCTATTTACACATGCAAATAAGTAGGAAAATTAAAAACTTTTATTTCCTGAAATACTTTGAGATCCCTGCATTTTTGGAAAAAAAGTTTTGTAACTGAAAACAACCATTTAGAGGCAGATTTTCCATATATCAGCGTTGTTTCCTTGTTTCTTCCCTAAACCTGTAGGATATGCTTTTTAATGCCCGGATATCGCAATGCTTCACATGATCACACATAGAGCATGGCTTTGCTTTGAGCAAAGCTTGAGCATTGCTCAAGGAAAACTGACGGAGTACGCCTTACATAGTGACAGTCTCATCAGCAGCATTTCTCCAAGCTGAACAAAACCCATTCCTCTGAGCCCAGGCAAGCCACAGCTGCCTGCGGCTGCTTTTAGCAGTGGCTGTTCTAGCACAGTATCTCAGCACTTCAGAGCACGGCAAAAGGGATTTACCATTGTCAGGAGCTAGGACACAGGAGCACCCTTCTCAGTCGGTGATACAGGAGACAGAGGTGACCTCATTTTCTCTGTGTCATTTCCCTGGAAAACACCTGGATGGGGTTCTCTGGACACTACTCCATCACTCTTGCTCCTACCTGGTTATAAGTCAGTCAGTGAGCAATCCTAGGAGAGAAGTCGGCAACCCTAGTGCTGCCAGTGCTTCTCCCCAGACACCCAGAGCATCAGTAACAACATTAGGAGGATCTGAGCAACTTCCAGAATAACTACATGTCTTTCAAAAGTACAGAAAGTTAGGAATTAGATTTAGCTGTTCAAAGGAAAACTGCTAAATTTGTAGGAGGAAAAACCAAACCAAACCAAAACAAGGAAGGAAACAGAAAATGAGAAAAATCAGTCTGTGTTTAATTTTATTTTGCAGCAACAGAAAAGGCTTCTCTGCATCTCCACCTCTCTGGGTCTCAACACCTTTACTGTGTCCATGTTAGCCAAAAGGTGGAGGCAGCCCTGAGCGATCCAGCTCCAATTGTGCATGCTGTCTGCCCCCAGTCCACACCCAGAAAGGACCTGGAGAGAAAGCTTGGTTGGAAACACATAGCAAGGTAAAAAGGATGGTGTCATGCCACTCCAGGACAGGCCTCTATATTCATACAAATTAATGTGGCTTCAGTGCCTTAAAAAAAGGGATGACTGGGTCTTACCAAGGTAGCCTTGCGTGGCTTTACGGTCAGTAGCACAAATAACCTTTCCAGAGGGGAGTATCTCCTGCCCTTTGTGTGAGGTTCATGCAGTCTTTGATTCCTTGCTCTGAAACCCTACATATGATGCAATAAGCTCCAGTCTGTCTTTTGGGGGTACCCAATAAAGTCAGGATCAGGACAAGGCCGTTTCTCATCAGGATGAAAAATACACAAGTCAGAAAGGCCACAAAGAGCCAGTGCTGTGGGTAGGAGCAACCGTGGACAAATCCAGGCACCGCAGGGTTATTTCCTTCTGTGAGAGGTGTAGGACCATAAGTATGGGGAGAGACTGGGGTGAGAAGAGCCTCTCCAAGAACTCATTGCAGGAGGAATGTCCCATCCGCACCAGAATGACTCAGTAACTACAGTCCCATTCGGGTCAACAGGCAAACAGTCAGTATAGTTTATGAGAATTGAAAAATGGTTCATCTGACCCAAATTCTGAGCGGGGTGACACACAGTGGTGCCTACAGTGCGGCCAGGCCTTGAACCAGCACTGACGAGGTGATACCACAATGCTCATCGCTCTGTTCCAGTTGTGCTACCTCTATATCCAAACTGAGAGTGGTTGTTTTTTTTTGTTTTTCTGATAATTTTATGAGGGTAATCTTGGCCTGATGTGGTATTACAACCCTTTGGGTGATCTCTCACTTTGTGGGGCTCCAGTCACTGCCCACCCTGCACAGATGCTGCTCAGGAAGATAGCCTGGCCTTTCCACACATCTCCACATTCCTCTCCTGGAGGATGTCCTCTGCCCTGCCACATGTGGGACAGCCTTGGAGAAGTACTTCATTGACCTTTCTCCATCTCCACTGCCAACAGACACTGATGGGTAACTTTTAAATCCTACCTTCAGTCTTTCACATCTCACAGTATGATGACGAGCCTTTTTTCTCCCTAATCCATGGAGCAACAGGCCTTCTGCGGTACAGCTGCTTGTATTGGGTTTACGTGGCAATGGTTTGGTAGCAGTGGTGCTGCAGGGGTGGCCTCTCTTAGAAGAGTCCAGAAGCTGCCCCCTGTCAGGTAAGGGCCCATTCCACATGGCTCCAAAAGGGACCGATCACAGACCAGAGCTGAGCGAATGGGCAATACTAGTTGCAACTCTGTAAGAGGATATTTAAGAAAGGAGAAATACTCCTCTGAAACAGCAGCTGGGAGAGAGGAGTGAGAAAATGTAGAGAGAAACAGCCCTGCACACACCTAGGTCAGTGCAGAAGGCGGGCAGGAGGGGCTCCAGGCACCAGAGGAGAAGTTCCCCTGAAGCCCATGGAGAGGCCTATGGTGTAGTAGGCTGTCCCCTTGCAGTCCATGGGTGCCACGGCGGAGCAGATCTCCACGCTGCAGCCCGTTGAGGAGCCCCCGGTGGAGCAGGTGGATGTGGCCTGGAGGAGGCTGCAGCCCATGGAGAGCCTCCGCAGGAGCAGGCCCTGGGCTGGAGCTGCAGCCTGTGGAGAGGAGCCCACACAGGAGCAGGGGATCTGGGGGCAGCTGCCGCCCGTGCGGGACCCGTGCTGGAGCAGTTTGCTCCTGACAGGCGGATGCTGTGATAAGGACCCATATTGGAGTAGTTCTTGAAGAGCTGCTGCCTGTGGAAAGCCCACGCAGGATCAGTTTGGGAAGGACAGCATCCCTTGGGAGGGACCCCACGCCGGAGTATGGGCAGAGAGTGACCATGAAGGAGCGGTGGAGATGAAGTGTCATGGACTGACCGCAGCTCCCATTGCCCGTTCCCCTGAGCTGCTCAGGGGGAGGAGGAAGAAGAGGGAGGATGGTCTTTTTCAGTTCACTTTTAGTTTCTCACTGTTCCAGTCTTCTAGGAACACTCAATAAATTATCTTAATCTCCCTACGCTAAGTACGCTTTGCCCATGACTGCAATTGATGAGTGATCTGCCTGTCCCTTAAATCAACGCTGCAGCCCTTTTCCATTCTATTTTCTCCATGTGTGCCTTTGAGGATGGGTGGTGAAAGTGGCACTGTGGAGTACAGCTGCCCGTCATTGTGAAACCACCACACCACTTGGCCACGTTATTGGCACCAGCTTTGAAAAAGGAGAGACAGTTTCAGGCAATTTATAGGGGAGATCATGTTTTATTAAACAGATGGTAAGAAAGAGTCAATCCTGACATACAGACGAACAAAATAACACTTTGTTGTTTTATTCCTCAAAGTACACTAGATAAATATTTTTTTTTCTAAGAAACTAATAAAAAGAAATGACACTGAAGATAAAGGTAAGAATATAGAATGATAATGAAACAAATACTCAGGAAATCATTTGTGGAGAAAAAGGGGAAATTTATCAATTTTCGGAAACATCCATGAAATCTTTTTCCTAACAGCACCCTTGAGCTCCTGGTTCCTCATGCTGTAGATGAGGGGGTTCACTGCTGGAGGCACCACTGAGTATAGAACAGCCACCACCAGATCCAGGGATAGGGAGGAGAGGGAGGGGGGCTTCAGGTAGGCAAATCTGCCAGCGCTGATAAACAGGGAGACTACAGCCAGGTGAGAGAGGCACATGGAAAAGACTTTGTTCCATCCCCGCTCAGAGGGGATCTTCAGCACAACCCTAAAGATCTGCACATAAGACAGTATGATGAATACAAAACACCCCCAAACCAGAAAACAATGAAATCAGAGAACCAGAAAACAACCACAGAACAATGAAAACAAAACATCCAAACACCAACAAGGAACGAACTATGAGAAGTCCAGCTTCCCTGAGGTAGGAGTGTGAGCAGGAGAGCTTGAGGATCTGGGGGATTTCACAGAAGAACTGGTCCACAGCATTGCCTTGGCAGAGGGGCAGGGAAAATGTATTGGCAGTGAGCAGCACAGCATGGAGAACCCCACTGCCCCAGGCAGCTGCTGCCATCTGGGCACAAGCTCTGCTGCCCAGGAGGCTCCCGTAGTGCAGGGGCCTGCAGATGGCAACGTAGCGGTCGTAGGCCATGACAGTGAGAAGAAAATACTCTGCTGATACCAAGAAGACAAATGCAAAGACCTGTGCAGCACATCCTGAGTAGGAGATAGCCCTGGTGTCCCAGAGGGAATTGGCCATGGCTTTGGGGAGAGTGGTGGAGATGCAGCCCAGGTCGAGGAGGGCGAGGTTGAGGAGGAAGAAGTACATGGGGGCGTGGAGGCGGTGGTCGCAGGCTACAGCGGTGAGGATGAGGCCATTGCCCAGGAGGGCAGCCAGGTAGATGCCCAGGAAGAGCCCGAAGTGCAGGAGCTGCAGCTCCCGCGTGTCTGCAAATGGCAGGAGGAGGAACTCGCTGATGGAGCTGCTGTTGGACATCTGATCCTCCTGGGAACCGGGATCTGCTCCTCTGGATAGGGAGGCCTGTCCAAGGAGGAAAGAGAATTAAAATGTTAGGGTAGACCTCTGTGAGGAAAACCTAGCCTATTGTTTTGTAGAAGCCATAAAAAACTGCCTCTTCGCTTTTCAGAAGACTGCTCCTCTACTTGATGTCAAAGTCGTGCTGCCTGAGGGTGCTACTGGGGGCAAGAGACTCTGCAGGAGACAGTTCTGTCCTAGAACAGTAAGTAAATGGAACATGGGGTGGTCTCAGACGAAGTGTGTTTGAGGTAACAAGGAGTTTTGGAGCATTCTTTCTCAAAATTCACCCGACTGCAGAGCAGGGCTTTGTGCATAACGCTTTGCTTTGTTACTTCATACTCATCCCCTACCCCTGAGGAGTGTATTTAAGGCAAAATCCTTGGCGCTTGTACTGCCCACCAAGTGAAACCTTGGCGTCCTGGGAGGCAAAGGGACTGTCCTTCAAGGCAGAGTGGGGACAGCTGGGGTATCCATCAGTCCTGGTCTCAGCTGCCCTGTGCAGGCACCTCTGGAGGATGGTCACACTCAGGTGTTCCCCTGAAAAGAACCTGAATGCTGCTGAGAGCAGAGGAATCCAGGTTCAAAGTGCAGATCCCCAAGCCCCTCACCCATCTCACTGTACCTGAGGAGGATCTCAGCTCTCTGCTCTTCTCCAGGGACAGGGAGGGATCATAACAGCTGCCAATATACAGCCATCCAGCAGCATTTCTATGGCCTTAGGACTGACATGTCTTCTCCATGGGGATGCTAGATAGCACAGAGCTGCTAGGGAAGGGCTGTGCCCTTGTGCAAGGCAGCATGCAGCCCAGCAAAAGCCCCAGTGACATTAGGGCTGGAAGTCTATGGTGTGAGAAAAAGGAGAGTAGGGACTGGCTCCAGGGGAGGCATCTGCAGTACAGGGATGGCAGGGAAGTGCCCAAATCTCCCCTACCACGGCGTTTCTGGGAGCAGCTCCCTCTCACTCCCTGCCCATGGCTCTGCTGCCTGCAGCTGTCCCTGCCTGCAGCTGGGTCTCTGTCCCCACGCCTCCTGCCTGCAGGTCACAGCCCCCATCCCAGCC
The DNA here is from genome assembly GCF_009769625.2 of Cygnus olor. NCBI lineage: Eukaryota > Metazoa > Chordata > Aves > Anseriformes > Anatidae > Cygnus > Cygnus olor. The sequence continues at coordinate 92,480 of NW_024429054.1, forward strand.
GCCGGGTGCTCAGCTCTGCCCTGCAGACACCTCCTGGCAGCAGGGCTCTGCCCAGGGGCAGCTCGCTGGGGGCACGTCCTAGAGACCAGGTCACACAGACCCTGCTGGTACTGCACATGTGGTGGTGGAGCTTCCTCTGGGCAGGAAAGAGACTTCCCTACGGTCCTTGGAATGCTCCTTATGAAGGCTTAGCAATGTCAGCCTCTTCTTAAAAATAACAGCCTCTATTTCCATTCCCACAGGGACAAAGAAGAGAAAACTGAAAGCAGAGGCTCAGGAAAGCCGAGATGGAAGCATCTAAACCCTGATTTACTTCTTGCCTTGGATACAACCCGGGAGTGCTGTGGATCTGTGAGCAGGCTGCCCCAGGCAGCAGCCCCCCGCCAGCAGCAGGACCCTGCCCTGCCGGGGTGCTCCTTCCACCCGCAGCTTCTCCCCGCAGCGCCCTGGGCAGCTCCCCGGGCAGGCTGAGTGCTGAGCCTGGCAGGCGGCAGAGGCCCTGCCCCGGCACACAGCCCCTGGGGCACAGCAGGGACCCTGCTCTGCACCACAGCCCTGGGCACCCCTGCCTGCACCCCCGGCTTCTCCTTCCTCCAGGAGCTGCGGCTGCATTGCCCTCCAGCCAGACACTTACCGGGCTCAGGGCTGGCAAGTGTTCTCCCCCAGCGAGCTCTGTGCATCCTGCCACTTCTGCCTGCCTTTAAGCACTCTGTCTGTGCAGGCAGTGCCCCCAGCCCTGCTGCGCTGGGCAGAGGAGCTGCTCCTGGGCAGAGCTGGCTCTCTGCAGCGCTGCCCACTTGCCAGGAGCTCCCCTTGGGCCCAGGAGCCCGGCCCAGCTCAGCAGCAGAGGCCCAGCCCAAGGCCTCCCTTGCTCTGCCCCCCACCAGGCTCCCTGCCCATGGCCCTGGGGCTGCAGGGGAACCTGCTGGGAAACAGCCTGAAGGAATCCCTGGGCTTCCCTCCCTCCCCTGGGCACACACACTCCTTCACACCAGGCTCATTTCTCCTCTTTGGGAAGGAATCAATTTCTTTGTCCTGTTTCTTTGTCCTGTTTACAAGCAGGACACACAGTCCAGATGTGCCCCAATTCCCATAGCCTGGGGCACAGGCAGGAGGAGATGGATCTCAATCTGCTGTCACAGGGCTGGGACATTGATAGAAGAGCTGATGAGGTGTCGGGGGACATGTCCCTCAGCTCGGGGCGCTGTGCTGGATAGGGACATATGGATGGGGGGATGAATAACAGGGTATTGTCCTCCATTTGAAGGAGCCACTCCTCTGTGGGATGGACAGCAGGTTGGGGGAGCCCTTGTGGGTGAAGGTCAGAGGAGAGCCAGTCAGGGTGACAGTGTGGTCGTGCTGGATGGGTGCAGATTCTTCAGAAGAGACAAGCGGGGACGGTCAACAGGGGTTTGCTCTCAGCATGAAAGAAGCTGCCTGGATGCATCAATCTCTTCTATGGATTGGGCAGCAGATTGGGAGGACCCTTGTGGGTGAGGGTCAAAATGTGAGTCAGTCAGGGCGACAGCATGGCAGGAGGTAAATGCCTGCAGTCAGGCTGAAGAAGTGGACAAAGTCTTGTGGAAGCCGTTGGACTAAGTTGAGTTCAATGACTCCATGTCACCCTGGGGGCCTTCAATCACTCGGACGGTCACAGGAAAGGGACACTGCTGGGTGCAAACATTCCCAAGGTTTCTGTGGGTTCTTGGAGACAGCTTCTGTGCACAGCCGCCAGATGGGCCAACCTAGGTGATGTTCACCAGGATCTGGGACTTGCAAACAGGAAAAAATTGTGTCTTGACACTCCTCTTGCCAAATGCATGTTGTAGTCCAGCTGCTTTTCAGCACATGGAAAGAGATGAGGTTTCGGGGCCCAGCCCTACACCCAGCGCTGCACATTCTCACCCTTGTCTTTCCCTGCAGCCCACTTGGCATGGTGCAGCTGACACGGGACCAGGTACATCTGTGTGCAGTACAGTCAGGGGCAGTAGTCCTGCCTTCAGCGTGCATCAGGTCTCCTGAAATGAGAGGCTTGGTCAAGTTCTGAGAGAGAACCCAGAGTAGATCCTAAATCGGTTCCTCCTTCATTGTGGACACAAAGGCACGAGTGCTCTCCAGATCTGGCAGCCCGGCTGCAAGGGGCAGGCTGCCCCTCCACCTCAACCTCTTCATGGGCGCCTTCTCCTATAGAGCCTCATGGCCATGGACAACGGGTAGCAGCCTTGAGGAGTGCACCACATCTGTCACAGACCATTTTCCCCACTCTCCTCTCCATCTGTAGTGCTGCCCTACTCCTCTCCCTCACGATGATGTGCCGAGGGTACGTTTGCCATTCCCTCGTGTACCATCTCTGCCTCCTGCATGGCAGACCAGGGGATGGTGCTGAGGCCATCTCAAAGTACAGAGCCCCGTGGGCTGTCCCAGAAGGAGGATCCCGGCATGTGCTGCAATTCCCTCCATATAACACATCCTACTTCTCCAACTGAGTGAACTGCAGTGAAGAGGACTTAAGGCACACTGAGGGGCTGCTGCATCCCAGACGCCTTCGCTCCCATCTTTTGAGAAAATCCCAGCCCCAGGACAAGCCTCAAACTCAACGCTCCTTGGAGGGCTCCCAAGAGCACAGGCGTGTTGGTGCAGGAACACAGTGGTGACTTCTCCAGTGCTCCACTTCCTATATCCAATGGCCTTTGTCACCATTTGCAGATGTTCCTGGTGGATTTGTCAGGAAATGCTGCTAAAGAACTGGGCAGAAGGGAGGTGACGGTTTCTCAGGACAAGAAGGGAAATCTCTCGTCTCTCTCCCGAGCTGTGCCGTCTCCATGCTGCTGACCTCATAAGCCTTCAAACGACACGTGCTGATGTCACAGGGGGAGGCACTGCATCACCAGGATATCTTCACTGGAGCAGCGGCAGTGCCGGCACTTCCCTGCAAGGCCTGGTCCCTGCTGGGCGCTGCTTGGGTGCTCCCCACCACTGTCCTTCTGTGGCCAGGAGTGGGGGCAGCAGGCAGCAAGGTTGCACTGGGCGACCCTCGCTGACGGGCGGAGGAGCAGGGGCACCTTGCAGAGGAGCTGTGGTTGAGGAGCCAGGGCGGGCATCCCTTGTCCTGAGCTGAGGGCCAGCAGCAAGCGAGATGGAGGACTGCTGGAGGGTGACCATCACCTCTGACCTGACTTCTGCGTTCCCAGTGCTCCTGCAGCTCTCCCCCAAAGGTGAGGGTGTCAGGAGCCCCTTCCCAAGGGGCAGCCCAGGGGCTGTCAGCTGTCCAAAGCTGCAGGTCCTGGGCTGGGGGGTACTGGTGGTGCTGGACAGAGCTGGTGGCTGCTGCGAGAGCCCCGCCTGAGGGTCCCGCTGGGCTCAGGGGACAATGTGGCAGCAACCAGGACTCCCAGGTCCTGATGCTAGGGCTGCCCTGAGCCCCAGGGATGCACTAGGCATGGCTCAGCCTCGTCATGATGGGGGACAGTCCAGGGCCAGGTTTCCCTGGGAGCTGGTGCCTCTTTGGGATCTGTTTGTGGGAGGAAAGACGTCCAGTGTCGCAGAGACTGGTGTGGCCTGCAGCTCCCCCAGGCCTCTCAGGAATGTGCCAGAAATGCCTGAGTTGGGAATCAAGCCTTCCCCTTTTACTTCTCTCCTTCAGGGGAACCTCTTTTCATTCCCTGCTGTGCCACCAGGCTGGCAGAGCATGTCCTGGATGCTGAGATGCCATCCCTGAATGGCTGCAATCCTGGTGCTGAACCCTTCCTATATCTCTGCTATGGTGGTTTTACCCGGCTATGCAGGTGAACTCCACAGCAACTGCTCTTTCACTTCCACACCTACAAGGAAAAGGGGGAGAAATATGATGAAAAGAGATCAAGGGTTCATGTAGAATATGAGGTCACCCACCAAACATCCTCATGGTCACCAGTTATCATCGGGGCAAGACAGATTTAGCGTAGGCAGACTAATATATTTTATTGCCCATCACCGGTGGACTACAACTGTGAGGAACTACAGGCAAACTAAAAACACCATTCCCCCCAACCACACTCTTCTATCTCCTTCCCCTGAGTGGAGCGGGGGAATGGGGATTGCAGTCAGTCCATGGCACTTGTCTCCACCGCTCCTTGACGGTCAATCTCTGCCCCTGCAGCCCTCCCATGGGATGCCGTCCTTCCCGAATGGATCCTGCGTGGGGCCCAAAGGATTGAGATAATGACAGCTATGACTGGATCATGTTAAAATAAACCTGTTATAAGCATTATATCGCCTTCATAGTTGCTGACCACAATGTTTATTTTGTTTTTATCTCGATGTAGTAGCTCTGTTTGCCCTCAGAATTGTGTTGGATAGCACATTACATATTATGTGTGTTCCCTGTTGTGCTGTTTATGCTTTTTGGGGGCTGGTTAATGGTTACTAGTTTACTCTACTGCGTAACACTGCTTTATGTTATGATAAAAATACTGGTCATGAGACTAATCTGGTAGTTGTACTCAGCATTGCTGTCACCCCCATACTTGAGGAACCATCTCTCAGAAACTATTCATAATTAACAGTCTTTAACTTTTCTCCTAGGGGAGACAATCTATGGGAGGAATGAGGGGGGGTCGCTTCTTCTCCCCACTTCTTCCCTCTCCCTTTCTCCTCCAGGCTAGTTACAATAGCTCTTCAAAACTTTGAATGTCCTTGGGATGTTCAAACCAGCCTGTACCTATTGTTCTATCTCCTGAATGTGTTTCATTTTTTGTTTAAGGTTAGGGTAAACTATTTCAGAATGCCACACAAAGATCTGCCCTGAGGCAGGATAGCTATGAGTGGCAGGGAGTGTGGGAGGATATGGGCAGGCACCTACAACAGTGAGCACCTGCAATGCCTTGGAACTTCACCCCTGAACAAGTGCAGAATCCTAAAAAAAAAAAAATCGCTGAATGCTTGAAAAAGGAGTGTCATCACCCTGGCAATTCCAAAGAGACAGAAATCACTGCAATGTGCTGGGGCTTGGCCTTTGCTTACTGAGTTGCAATCTACACAACGCCAATCCCTGTGACTGGGCCACAGAACCAACCTGTGCCTGTATCAGTCATACGTATATGTGAGAAAAAAACAAAATCACCTTGTTTAGCAAGGAAAGAAGCTCCTACTCATACAGGGAAGGAGGAAGAAGAAGACGAGGCAGGCTACTCCCAAGTAGGACCGTCAGAGGAACAGGTGGATGAAGAGTGAGATAGCATAAAATCATCAGTAAGCACCTGATCACTGTTCCTTGGGGAGCTGTGAGATGTGCAAAAAGATTTCAGCCATCATCTAGGCCAGCACATTGTCACCTGTCTGTTCCGATACTGGGATAACAGGGCCAGTAGCCTGGAATTAGAGGGCAGGGATGCCAAGCAGCTGGGATCCCTCCCCAGGGAAGGGGGCACTGACAAAGCAATTGGAAAGGGGGCACAAATCCTCACTCTCTTGAGGCAACTCCTGTCAGGCCTAAAGGAAAGGTATCCCTTCAAGGAAGATGTTGCATGTCACCCAGGCAAATGGACCACCAGGGAGAGAGGGAGCCCGTATCTGATGGAATTGGCCATGCTGGAGGTGATTTATGGTGATTTATGCACATTAAACAGTTTTCTACCTTGCCCGGTCCCTCACAGGATCCTTCTGCTGTGGGGTTGCTCAGGGTCGAAGTGCCAGTAGCTACCCAAATGGTGCACCAGTGGCAATATGGTACTATCCAAGACTCCCTGATTACCATATATATGCTGATTCTTCAACTGGAGAGCCAAGGACTGATCAGCAAATTTGTTCACCCTTTAATAATCCCATAGGGTCAGTGCAAACATCTAGTGGAGAGCTGCAACTAACAGTGGAGTACTGAGTCTAGAATGAAGTCACACCAAATTCAATAGGTCATCTATAGTCTTCTCTCCTTACAGTCTTAGCTCTAAGAGCATTTAAATGATCCCTTACAGTATCTGAATGCTGCTGTCCGATCCCTTCCTGGGATCATAAGGAACCAGTACCTCCTGGCCAGAACACTCTCCCTGTACCCGTGGATGCAGGCCCTAAGGTCCCATGAACTGTTAAGGGTGGACTTTGCAAAGTAACCACTGATTTTGTCCCCACCCACCACCTGTTGTACCCCTGCAGAGTCCTGCCTCAAGGCACAAAGGGCAGGGAGACCTTGCTCGTGAGAGCTGAGGCCCTGTGGAGATGTCCGTGACACAACAGCCATTACAGCCAGGGGACACGTAGAAGAGAAAGGAAAAAGAGAACATTTAAAAGAGAACAGAACAGTTAAAAGAGAACAGAACATTTAAAAGAGAACAGAATAGGTTTAGCTCTCCCTGTGACACGACTCCTTTTGCTCTGCTGACAGCCTCTACAGGCTGCCCTGCACAAAAGGAGTAGGAACAGGTTCAGTTGTCCTTCATGTGGCATCTGCTGCCATTTCAGTTAGCCAAAGGAATGCCTCCACCTGACTCGCAGAGGATCAACCACAAATTTCACCAGATGTTTGCATCTGAACAGCTCCTGCCTGTCCTCCATCTCCACTAAGGAGCTATTGTGGCTCAGTAATTCGCATTAAGCTGCCTATGTTGTGGACACCTGAACTGAGGCCAGAGGAATCCCAGCTCCTGCGGGTCTGTGGCAGACATGGGAGGGAGCTGAGACCCTCTTCCAGCCGCAGGAAAACAAGCAGCATGAGATGCCTCGACTGACTCTGCT
>NW_024429054.1:152535-292188 GCF_009769625.2 Cygnus olor
CTCCCCACTCTCCTCTTCATCTGCGGCGCATGCCCTACTCCTCTCCCTCACCATGATGTGCTGAGGGTACGTTTGCCATTCCCTCGTGTACCACCTCTGCCTCCCGCATGGCAGACGGGGATGGTGCTGAGGCCTCCTCAAAGCACAGAGCCCCGTGGGCTGTGCGGGGCTGCAATTCCCTCCGTATAACACATCCTACTTGGACAACAGCAAAGGTTGGCTGTTGTTCAGCCAAGTTCAGGCACGGTGAGGGACTGCTGTATCCCAAGTGCATTTGCTCCCATCTTTTTCTTGAAAAAGGCCCAGCCCCAGGACAGGCCTTGTCCTGGTTTCAGTTAGGACAGAGTTAATTTTCCTCCTAGTAGCTGGCAGGGTGCTATGTTTTGGATTAGAATGAGAAGAGCGCTGATGACATGCTGATGTTTTAATTGTTGTAGAGCAGTGCTTACACCAAGCCAAGGACTTTTCAGCCTCTCTCTGTCCTGCTAGCGAGCAGGCTAGGGATGCAGCAGGAGCTGGGAGGGGACAGACCCAGGACAGCTGACCCAAACTGGCCAAAGGGGTATTCCATACCATCTGACGTCATGCTGAACAATATATAGAGGTGGCTAGCCGGGGTGGAGGGGGGGCCGGCTGCTCGGGGATAGGCTGGGCATCGGTCAACGGGTGGTGAGCAATTGCATTGTGCATCACTTATTTCGTACACATTATTAGTAGTAATACTATTATTATTATTATTATTGTTGTTATTCTTTTCCCTGTCTTAATAAACTGTCTTTATCTCAACTCACAGGCTTCACTTTCCCGTTTCTCTCCCCCATCCCGGAGAGGGAGGGGGGAGGGTGAGCGAACGGCTGTGTGGTGTTTGACTGCCAGCCGGGCTAAACCACAACAGCCCATTTGGCGCCCAACGTGGGGCTCGAAGGGTTGAGATATCGACAGATTTGACCAGAGTGTGTTAAACTAAAATTGGTATAAGTATTCGACCTGCTTAATAGTTGCTAGTCACAATGTTGATTGCCTTAATCTCAAGTCTGCTGTGCCTGTTTCCCAAATTGAGTTTTATAGCAAGTTACTTTCTGTATGTGCTCCCTGTCGTGCTGTTTACCCTTTCCGGGCCCTGGTTTAAGATTGTTATGGTACTGTGTGGTGTAACGATGGCTTATGAAATGATGAAGTATCTGGTCATGACTCTAACCTGGTATTTGTACTCAGCACTGTCGTCGACTCTATACTTCGGAAACCATATCTCAGAAACTATTAGCAATTACACCTATTGCCTTTTTTCATCAGGGAGTCAGTCTCTGGAGGGGACAGGGGAAGATATTTTTTCCTACCTGTTCACTCTCCCTTCCTCCTTCACCACCCTCTTATCCCCCGAGCTAGTTACGGTAGCTCTCCAAGATGTTGAATATCCTTGGGATACTCAGACCAGCATGTTCTTGTTGTTATGTCTCCTGAATGCGCTTCAGGTTTTGTTTAAGGTTAAACAACTACTTAGGAATCTCATCCGGAGATCTGTCTTGAGGCGGGATATTTGCGAGTGGCAGGGAGTGTGGGAGGATATGGGCAGGTTTCTAGGGCAGTGGGCACCTCCAGTGTTTTGGACATTCACCCCTGAACAACTGCAAAATCCTAAAAAACTGGTAGAATGCTTGAAAAAAAGGTGTCATGACTCTGGCAGTTCCAAAGTGACACAAATCACTGTGGCGTGCTGGGGTCTGGCTTGTGCCTATCGAGCTGCAATTGATGCTACTATCAACCTAGTGACAGACCCTGCGGCCGTTCCAGTCCCGGCTCCCGCAGCCACTCCGGCTCCAGCTCCCGCAGCCGTTCCGGCTCCAGCTCCCGCAGCCGTTCCGGCTCCAGCTCCCACAGCTGTCCCGGCTCCAGCTCCCGCAGCCGTACCAGCTCCAGCTCCCGCAGCTGTCCCGGCTCCAGCTCCCGCAGCCATTCCAGCTCCCGCAGCCGTTCCAGCTCCCGCAGCCGTTCCAGCTCCCGCAGCCGTTCCGGCTCCAGCTCCCGCAGCCATTCCGGCTCCAGCTCCCGCAGCTGTCCCGGCTCCAGCTCCCGCAGCCGTTCCAGCTCCCGCAGCCGTCCCGGCTCCAGCTCCCGCAGCCATTCCGGCTCCAGCTCCCGCAGCCGTCCTGGCTCCAGCTCCCGCAGCCATTCCCACTCCTGTGGCTGGGTCAGAGAAACGAACTGTAGCAGTGCAAGTTGCCCCTGCAGAGGGTACTCCAACCCCTGTGGCAGACCCTGTGGCTGGGTCAGAGAAACGAACTGTAGCAGTGCAAGTTGCCCCTGCAGAGGGTACTCCAACCCCTGTGGCAGACCCTGTGGCTGGGTCGGAGAAACGAACTGTAGCAGTGCAAGTTGACCCTGCAGAGGGTACTCCAACCCCTGTGGCAGACCCTGTGGCTGGGTCGGAGAAACGAACTGTAGCAGTGCAAGTTGCCCCTGTAGAAAAGGTGAAAAAATGGTATAGAGACGCAGGTCGTTTAGAACGCAAAAAGTCTTCTGCTAAGTCTGGGTCTGGAGAAGACGAGGCTGGGCCATCAAGTGTGCAGGAGGATGAAGATGAGGATGAGGATGTCAGAAAATCAACAGTAACTACCCGAACCCTATACCAGCGTGAGCTACGAGATGTGCGAAAAGATTTTGGTCGCTGTATAGGTGAACAGCTTGTCACCTGGCTGCTCCGGTGCTGGGACACTGGAGCCAATGGTGTGAAATTAGAGGGCAGGGAAGCCAAGCGGTTGGGATCCCTTGCTAGAGATGCAAGCATTGACAAAGCAATTGGAGATGGAGCACGATCTCACAGCCTCTGGAGGCGTCTCCTGTTAGCTGTGAAGGGAAGGTATCCCTACAAGGAAGAACTTGTATGTGTACCAGTCAAGTGGACCACCATGGAGAAGGGAATTCAGTACCTGAGGGAATTAGCCGTACGGGAAGTAATTTATAAGGACTTAGACGATGCACAAACATCCACAGATCCAGATGAAGTCCAGTGTACTCGACCCATATGGCGGAAGTTTGTACGGAATGCACCATCAACATGGGCCAGCACATTGGCAATAATAACCTGGAAAAACGGTGAAGATCCCACAGTGGGTGACATGGCTAAACAACTCCGGGAGTACGAAGGAAATCTCTCCTCTTCCCTACAGGCCTGCGTCTCGGCTGTGGAGAAACTCTCTGAAGAGTTCCACCAACTTAAAGAGGATTTATCTTCCCCCCCACCTGAACAAACCAGTGGCCACCAACTAAAAGAGAATACTTTGGAGAAACTTATTGAAGAGGTCCACCAACTTAAAGAGAATTTATGTTCCCCCCCACCTGAACGAACCAGTGGCCACCAACTAAAAGAGAATACTTTGGAGAAACTTATTGAAGAGGTCCAGCAACTTAAAGAGAGTGTATTTTCTTCCCCACCTGTACAAACCAGCGTCTCGGCTATTAGGGGTAAACGTGCATCCATGCAAAGAAGACAATATGGTGGGTACACACCCCGCACCACCCTGTGGTTTTACCTACGTGACCATGGAGAGGACATGAGAAAATGGGATGGAAAATCTACTGAGACTCTAGAGGCACGGGTACGTGAGTTGCAAAAGAAAACAATCGGGAGAAAGGGGTTCTCTGAAAAGTTTGCTGCTCCAACTTCTAGCAGGCAGTCTTTTAAACACAGAAGTGAAGATTCTGACCAGGACTAGAGGGGCCCTGCCTCCAGCCAGGGGGAGGAAAGGGACAACCGAGTTTATTGGACTGTGTGGATTCGATGGCCTGGCACGTCTGACGCACAGAAGTATAAGGCTCTAGTAGACACCGGTGCACAATGTACTCTAATGCCATCAAGCTGTAAAGGGCCAGAGCCCATCTGTATTTATGGCGTGACAGGGGGATCCCAGCAGTTAACTGTATTGGAAGCTGAAGTGAGTCTAACCGGAAATGAGTGGCAAAAGCACCGTATTGTGACTGGCCCGGATGCTCCGTGCATCCTTGGCATAGACTATCTTAGAAGAGGATATTTCAAGGACCCAAAAGGGTTCCGCTGGGCTTTTGGCATAGCTGCCTTAGAGACAGAGGACATTAAACAGTTGTCTACCTTGCCCGGTCTCTCAGAGGACCCTTCTGTTGTGGGGTTGCTGAGGGTTGAAGAACAGCAAGTGCCAATCGCTACCACAACTGTGCACCGGCGGCAATATCGCACCAACCGAGACTCCCTGATTCCCATCCACGAGCTAATTCGTCAACTGGAGAGCCAAGGAGTGATCAGCAAGACCCATTCACCTTTTAATAGTCCCATATGGCCAGTGCGAAAGTCTAATGGTGAGTGGAGACTAACAGTGGACTATCGTGGCCTGAACGAAGTCACGCCACCACTGAGTGCTGCAGTGCCGGACATGCTAGAACTCCAGTACGAACTGGAATCAAAGGCAGCCAAGTGGTATGCCACAATTGATATTGCTAATGCATTTTTCTCCATCCCTCTAGCAGCAGAGTGCAGGCCACAGTTTGCTTTCACTTGGAGGGGAGTCCAATATACTTGGAATCGGCTGCCCCAGGGGTGGAAACATAGCCCTACCATTTGCCATGGACTGATCCAGTCTGCGCTGGAGCAGGGGGAGGCTCCTGAACACCTGCAGTACATCGATGACATCATTGTGTGGGGTGACACTGCAGAGGAAGTTTTCGAGAAAGGGAAGAAAATAGTCCAAATCCTTCTGAAGGCCGGTTTTGCCATAAAACAAAATAAAGTTAAAGGACCTGCACGAGAGATCCAGTTTTTAGGAATAAAATGGCAAGATGGACGTCGTCAAATCCCAATGGATGTGATCAACAAAATAACAGCTATGTCTCCACCAACTAGCAAGAAGGAAACACAAACTTTCCTAGGTGTCGTGGGGTTTTGGAGAATGCATATTCCAAATTACAGTCTGATTGTAAACCCGCTCTACCAAGTAACTCGTAAGAAGAATGCTTTTGAATGGGGCCCTGAGCAACGACAAGCCTTTGAACAAATTAAACAGGAAATAGTTCATGCAGTAGCCCTTGGGCCAGTCCGAACAGGACCAGATGTAAAGAATGTGCTCTACACCGCAGCCGGGGAGAATGGCCCCACCTGGAGCCTCTGGCAGAAAGAACCTGGGGAAACTCGAGGTCGACCCCTGGGGTTTTGGAGTCGGGGATACAGAGGATCTGAGGCCCGCTATACTCCAACCGAAAAGGAGATATTGGCAGCATATGAGGGAGTTCGATCTGCTTCGGAAGTGGTCGGTACTGAAGCGCAGCTCCTCCTGGCACCCCGACTGCCGGTACTGGGTTGGATGTTCAGAGGAAGGGTCCCCTCTACACATCATGCAACTGATGCTACATGGAGCAAGTGGGTTGCACTGATTACTCAGCGGGCTCGAATAGGAAACCCCAGTCGCCCAGGAATCCTGGAAGTGATTATGGACTGGCCAGAAGGCAAGTACTTTGGGATATCGTCAGAGGAGGAGGTGGTCCGTGCTGAAGAAGCCCCACTGTACAACAAGCTACCAGAAAATGAGAAGAAATATGCCCTGTTCACTGATGGGTCCTGTCGTATTGTGGGAAAGCATCGGAGATGGAAAGCTGCTGTATGGAGTCCTACACGACGAGTTGCAGAAGCTGCTGAGGGAGAAGGTGAATCGAGTCAGTTTGCAGAAGTGAAAGCTGTTCAGCTGGCCTTAGATATTGCTGAACGAGAAAAGTGGCCAGTTCTCTATCTCTATACTGATTCATGGATGGTAGCAAATGCCCTGTGGGGGTGGCTACAACAATGGAAGCAGAACAACTGGGAACGCCGGGGCAAACCCATCTGGGCTGCTGCATTGTGGCAAGATATTGCTGCCCGGGTAGAGAACCTGGTTGTAAAGGTACGCCATGTAGATGCTCATGTGCCCAAGAATCGGGCTACTGAAGAACATCAAAACAACCAGCAGGTGGATCAGGCTGCTAAGATTGAAGTGGCTCAGGTGGACCTGGACTGGCAACATAAAGGTGAATTATTTATAGCCCGATGGGCCCATGACACCTCAGGCCATCAAGGTAGAGATGCAACATACAGATGGGCTCGTGACCGAGGGGTGGACCTGACCATGGACACTATAGCACAGGTTATTCATGATTGTGAAACATGTGCTGCAATTAAACAAGCCAAACGGTCAAAGCCTCTCTGGTATGGAGGACGATGGCTGAAATACAAATATGGAGAGGCCTGGCAGATTGATTACATCACACTCCCCCAAACCCGCAACGGCAAGCGCCACGTACTTACAATGGTGGAAGCAACCACCGGATGGCTGGAAACATATCCTGTGCCCCATGCCACCGCCCGGAACACTATCCTGGGCCTTGAAAAGCAAGTCCTGTGGCGACATGGCACCCCAGAAAGAATTGAGTCAGACAATGGGACTCATTTCCGAAACAACCTTATAGACACTTGGGCCAAAGAACATGGTATTGAGTGGGTGTATCACATCCCTTATCATGCACCAGCCTCCGGGAAAGTTGAACGATACAATGGACTGTTAAAGACTACACTGAAAGCAATGGGTGCTGGGACATTCAAAAATTGGGAAACACATCTGGCAAAGGCCACCTGGTTAGTCAATACTAGAGGATCTGCCAACCGAGCTGGACCTGCCCAATCAAACCTGTTACGCACTGTAGAAGGGGATAAAGTTCCTGTAGTGCACGTAAGAAACATGCTGGGTAAGACAGTCTGGGCTACTCCCGCCTCAGGAAAAGGCAAGCCCATTCGTGGGATTGCTTTTGCTCGGGGACCTGGATGCACTTGGTGGGTAATGCAAGAGAATGGGGAGGTCCGGTGTGTACCTCAAGGGGACCTAATACTGGGTGAGAATAGCCCATGAGTTGAATTATAATATGTTAATTATCATATAACACTGTATGTCATCACTACCATGGTTGCTATATATCATAGATGAAAATGGTGATTAATTAGAAGGTATTGGAAAGAGTGTAACCTGAGCATGACATAAATGGTATGGAATAAGGGGTGGATATCTGTCCTGGTTTCAGTTAGGACAGAGTTAATTTTCCTCCTAGTAGCTGGCAGGGTGCTATGTTTTGGATTAGAATGAGAAGAGCGCTGATAACATGCTGATGTTTTAATTGTTGTAGAGCAGTGCTTACACCAAGCCAAGGACTTTTCAGCCTCTCTCTGTCCTGCTAGCGAGCAGGCTAGGGATGCAGCAGAAGCTGGGAGGGGACAGACCCAGGACAGCTGACCCAAACTGGCCAAAGGGGTATTCCATACCATCTGACGTCATGCTGAACAATATATAGGGGTGGCTAGCCGGGGTGGAGGGGGGGCCGGCTGCTCGGGGATAGGCTGGGCATCGGTCAACGGGTGGTGAGCAATTGCATTGTGCATCACTTATTTCGTACACATTATTAGTAGTAATACTATTATTATTATTATTATTGTTGTTATTCTTTTCCCTGTCTTAATAAACTGTCTTTATCTCAACTCACAGGCTTCACTTTCCCGTTTCTCTCCCCCATCCCGGAGAGGGAGGGGGGAGGGTGAGCGAACGGCTGTGTGGTGTTTGACTGCCAGCCGGGCTAAACCACAACAGCCTCAAACCCGCCCTCCCTGGAAGGGTTACAGCTGTGGCTATACAAATATATATGTCACCATACAGACAGAAAATGTGAATATTCCCACCAAGAAAGGCAGATAATACAGGTATGATTGGCACAAATTTAGCCATTCAAAGATGGAGCATTTCAGGGAATCTTTTTAACTCAGTTCTTCTCTGCTCTAACAGGCAGGAGAGTTCGACAAGTCACAGATTTTTCTCTGTGCCTGGAGTGAGGGGTGGCATGAGCAGTCCTGGGCAGGGAGGGTTTTGTGGCATCAGGGCTCCATGCAGGACAGAAAATTGTCATTTTATTGCTGCAGGTCTGAGTATTACCTACTTGTTTTCAAAGCATTTCAAACATTTCGCCTCAATCAGCACATTACAGTCAGCTGAAATGACTGAACAATTCTAATACAATGTGAGAGGTGTCCCATAACATCAAAATTATCATATTTCAAGATGCGTATTACAGCGAGAGAAAAATGTTGATCTTCCCCTGTACTGGCATTGCCAGAATTTCTCTTCTGGCCTTTCCTCAGATCCTGAGAAGGTGGTGGAGCAGCTAATCCTGGCAAATGTTTCCAAGCACATGGAGGACAACAAAGTGATCAGGAGTGGTCAGCATGGATTCCCCAAGGGTCTCTTGCGACTTTAACAACGTGATAGCCTTCTCCAATGAAAAGACTGCCTTGGTAAATGAGGGGAGAGCGGTGGATGCTGTCTGCCTTGTCTTCAGAAAGTCTTTTCACATGTCTCCCATAAGATCCTGGTAGAGAGGCTGATGAAGTACCAGAGGCAATGGCCACTAGCTGACCCTATGAAACGTTTCTTTACTGTAGGTGACTGATGACCGTTGCCCAGAGAGATACTGCAGCCTCTGCCCTGGGAGATATTCTAAACACTGCTGGACCCTGTCCCGGCCAACGTGCTCCAGCTGACCCTGCTTGAGTAGGAAGCACTTGAACCAGACAGTCTCCAGAGGCCTCTTCCAACCCTCATTATTCTGTGATTCTGTAATGCCCAGCAGTGTTTCTGAGAAATTGTCTGTGGTACCCCCATCCTTGATGGAGTCCTGCAGCCCATGGATCAGAGCCGCATTTTGAGGATGAACATGGTCACTGTGCAGTGCTGAGGACAGGTCCGGCCAGGGATTACAAAGGCCAGCAACGCCACCACACACAGAAGTGCCCACTACCCCTGCCTCCACTGTGCAGCCCCGTTCCCTGACAGGACCTAGGGTCACAAAGGACCTCTGGAGCTCTCTAGCACTGTGGTCTGCTCTGAGCAGAGACAACTTAACTGAGAGATCAGATTAGTCAGTACTTTCTCCTCACCAAGCTTTAATTCACATTCACGGTGATTTATTTTCTCCTGAAAACCATTCGAAATTTCTCTTTCTGCCCCTTTCACCTTTTTTTTTTTTTTTTCCTCTTGGTCTTTTGACTTTCCCCCCCCATCCCTGCCACCAGGACAGATTACCTCACCTACTCTGACCAAGCCTAACTGTACTAGGTGTGGCTGGGATTGAGTTAACATTCTTATAACAGCTCATATAGTGCTGTGCTTTCCATATCTTCAAGAAGGGCAAGAAGGAGGACCCATGAGCCTATAGGCTGGGCAGCCTCACCTCCATCCCTCTGAAAGTGATGGAGAAGTTCTTCCTGGTAACCATTTACAGGCAAAGAAAGGACGTGAAAGTCATCAGCAGTAGTCAGCATGGATTCGTCAAAGGGAAGTCATGCTTGAACAACTTGAAAACCTCCTATGATGAAATGCCTCAAGCATTCTGTGAAATGGTGTGATCTTGGACTAAGGCTCGTGTGAGAGCTTCTGCTGTCTGTTCATGCAAGAACAAGCCAATCAGGATCTTGGGCTGAGGGCCCCATGTGCACAGGAATGGGCAACAGTTTCTTAAGTTCTCCTCTGCCTGCTGCCATTTTCTCTGGGGATCACAGAGGATGATCTCCCTTCAGAAGACCCATGAGAGGCTCTGTCCTCCCTATGGTCATGGCTGGACTCCAGTGATGCAGCTCGACCACAGCTGAGGAGCTTTGTCTGGGGGAGACTTTTGGGGTAAGGCCTGGCACATGGAGTGGGAGAGACTGTCTCAAGGATGTGTGCTGGGCATGGGGACTGAAGGACGTCTGTGAACTACCATGGGGTATGGGTTATTGTTCTTTCAGTATAGCTCCTGACACAGGGTCCCACCCTTCCTTTTGATGACACCCTTCTGGAGGAATGAAGGCACCAAAGTTTAGAGCAGGAGACACTAGCAGAGCGCCAAGTCAAAAGGGACTTCACTATAAGTGTACTTCAGGGTACCCGCAGCCTGGGCATTGTCTTGGATTAACAGAACATCAGTATTTTTCTCTGTGAGAAAAATTCCAGCCCAGGTCAGCTCTTCCCTGACCTCTCCCCATCCCTCCTCCAGGAGCACCAGCCCTGCTGCTCCTGGCCTCCTCCTAGTGCTCCTCAGAGGACCCTGAGATGGCAGTGCTGCTCTGCGGGAAGAGGGGACAGTGGTGCCCGGGTACAGGGAGTTATTTCATACTGGCTAAGACGGTCAAGGTGGGAAGCAGCCACAAGTGGGAGCTGAGTCCAGCCCTCATTCTGCAACACATCTCCCTATGACCCCCAAGCCTTGAGCCCATGGAGAACCAAGCACAGCAACAGCCCATGGAGAGTGTAATTCCTGGAACCAATTCCTGCTTTCATAGGGAAGAAGAGCCCAGCCTTCAGTTGCTGCAACGAGGAGACACCCTTTTATTAGAGAGATGCTTCTCAGGAAGCCAGATCCTTCTCCTTCTTCATTGGCCCTGATGTCTGCAGTCTTGTTTCATTACATTTCTCACTCCTGTCTCACAGAGGCAGCACAATGTTCTCTAGCCTCTCTTCCACATTTTATCACAGAGGTGCAACCAGCATCGGTCATTGGCTCAGCTTTGGCCAGTGGTTGTTACTTTTTTGAGATGGCTGGAACTGGCTCTTAGCCGACTTGAGGCAGCTCTTGGTCTCTTCTCACAGATGCCACCCCTGCAGCCCCACTACTACCAGAACCTCGCTGCATAAACCCAATGCACCTTCTCAGTGCATGTGTTACCCTGTGATCTCCATCAGCTTCTTTGAGTATTGCTCTTTAATGGTACTGACAACTTAGACAGACACTGCTTGAATAAGGGTTTTGAATTTAAATATAAAGGAGAACTCCAGGTGTTCTGGAGCATGAAGATACCTAGGTGGGGTTCTCAGAGATAACAGGAATGCCCCAGGAGACCTGTCCCCTTCTTGAGAAGGATCAAGGCCTTGAGGAGAATCAAAGATATCAATTTTGTCTAAGCTGATTCTTGATGCCTACATTCACACAGCCAAATGCCTCGTTGGGACTTTTGGTACTATTTGGGCTTCTTTCACATACTCTGCCATATCACTTTCTCCATAGGAGTCTTCTCAGGGCGATTCTAACTTCCTTGTTCCTCAGACTATAGATGACTGGGTTAAACATGGGGGTCACAATTGTGTAAAACAGGGCAAGGTATTTGTCAGTGTCTGCAGAGTCCCTTGACCGGCGTTTAAAGTACACAAGCATGGCTGAGCCATAAAAGAGAGTCACAATCCCGAGGTGTGAAGAGCAGGTGGAAAAGGCTTTGTGTCTGCTCGGAACTGAAGGCATTTTCAGAATTGCCCTGATAATTTTAGTGTAAGAAATAACTATCATGGAAAAGGGAAGGACAGCAACTACGAGGATGATAGTGTGCAGGGTCACGTGGTTGCAGAAAGTGTCTGCACAGGCCAGTTCCAAGAGAGGGGGGACATCGCAGAAGAAGTGATGAAGGTCACGGGATGCACAGAAGGGCAAGGTGAACACCTGATAGGTCTGTCCTACTTGTACTGGCACGATGGCCATCCACGCCCCTACTACCAGTCTGATGCAGAACCCCCCATTCATGACGAGGCTGTAGCGCAGGGGGTCACATATGGCTACGTAGCGGTCATAGGCCATGGCAGCCAAGAGAAGGCATTCAGTGCTTCCCAGCATGATCAAGAAATACAGCTGGGCAGCACAGCCAAGAAAGGAGATCCTGCCATCTCCTGTCAGGAAAGCCACCAGCATTTTTGGTAGAGTAGTGGACGTGTAGCAGATCTCCAGGAAGGATAGGTTTCTCAGGAAGAAATACATGGGGTTGTGGAGGCTTGAGTCCATCACTGTGATGAGCACAATCAGGCTGTTCCCAATGAGAACCATGAGGTAGATGATCAGGAAGACTGTGAAGCACACGCTGGGTAGGCAAGGGTGGTCAGAAAATCCCAAAAGAAGAAATCCAGGATCAGTAGTGTGATTATCCAGGCCTTTTCTTTGGGGCATTTTCTCTATATAGAGCAACGCCAACAACATGCTGTTAGAGAACGCTCTTGGCCCATCCACCACCATGTAGACCTCAAATATAGCGACAGGCTACAAACATCAGCGTACGCATGACTCCAGTATTAGGACAGTTTGACCAAAATCTGCATGTGTGTATGGAAATCTGATGTGGTCTGGTGGGCAGACCCCAGCTGGTAGCTAAGCCCCCACCCAGTTACTCACTTACTCCCCCTCAGTGGGATGGGGGAGAAAACCGAAGGGCCAAAAGCAAGAAAACTCATGGGTCAAGGCAAAGACAGTTTAATAAGCTAGAGTTAGAGGAAGGAAAAAGAAAACAAACCAACAAACCAAAACAAGCCAGCCTTCAAGCAATGCCTACCTTCCCCACCACCCAGTCCCCTCAGCTTTTTGTTGCTGAGCATGGCATTACATGGCAAGGAATATCTCTTTGGTCAGTCTGGGTCATCTGTCCTGGTTGTGTGCCCCATGGACCCTTGTCCACCCGTGGCTGGTACGCTGTAGGGGCAGAGTGGGAAAAAGAGAAGGCTTTGATGCTGTGCAATCACTACTCAGCAATAGCCAAAACATTGGTATGTCATCAACACTGTTCTAAACTCCAACCTAAAACACAGCACCACAGGGATTGCTATGAAGAAAATTATCTCCATCCTAGCCAGCCCTAGTACCTGAGTTTCTTGCCTGTCAGGAAGGGTCAGAACAACATCGTTAAGCCTGAATGGCAGCTAGTTGTCATATGAATAAGAGAAATTTAGTTTTCTTTCTAAGAGAGGATTTAAATAACTTATATATATATATATTATATATATGTATATTATTTAAGACTTTGCCTGTTTTCTGGTGCAATATGAGGAAAAGAAAAAAAAAAGAAGACAATGGATAAAGAGTAGTTACCTTAAAAACATTAAGAGAAGGGAAGGGAAGGGAAGGGAAGGGAAGGGAAGGGAAGGGAAGGCAAGGCAAGGCAAGGCAAGGCAAGGCAAGGCAAGGCAAGGCAAGGCAAGGTGAAGATTTGGTTCAAGACTTTAGTGAGAGAGATTCATCCCAGTTTTCCTCAGGGATAAGAACTCATCCCCTGAAGCTCTGTCCACCACACAGAGAGCAGGGACACTACCTTAGATCCAAATTATTAATTTTTTGCATGGCTGATGGGTGAACTCCATCGGAAGTAAAACAGACTTCTACCTGTCAATGAGTAAAGGACATTGATGCATCCCTGGGGCATTTTAACGAGGCAGAAAGGTAGCTACTTGTGCAGAAATCACAAGCTTTCAGGGGGCTAAAAGGGGCATTATGCAAGCAATCACAACACAATGTCAAATAGTTTTCAAGGGATCCAAAGAGGAAGGTGATTAAAGGTGGGACAAACAGGGCAGGCTATTATAACTTCTGAATATGCTGTCTAGTTCCCTTGCTTGACCTTGCTGTTCTGTCACTTGGAGTTCTGGCAGCTTACAAATGCAACTGAAGGCTCACTAGCTGTGATCTCAACCCAGCAAGGCTTCCCAGTCCACTGCAAGCCCTCACAGAGCAGAGCGATGCTCTTGCTGGCTGGAAAACTGAGCCTTCCCTTTTGCATTTCCCATTTCCCAGAGCATAAGGATGTTGCTGATCACACTTGAAGGGCATGAGCTGTAAGCAAGCAGCCCTTGCAATTGCACGTTGCTTCGTGTGAATAACAGACTCAGCTGAAAGCTTTTGGAAGGTATCAGTCTGACATGGGGAAGAAATGCTCTATTCCAAGCAGAGAGAACTGAGGATGCTCGCTGCATGTCTCTACCCATCGCTAACTCCCTTCAAAAAGTCTTCTAAAGCTCTGAAAAAAAAAAGTTTTTTTTTTTCAACTGAAAACTGAATCCACAGAGACGTGATCTGAGAGCTTGATGCTTGATTTCATTCTTTTCTTCTATCATGCCTTTTTCTTCTATCATGCCTGCCTATTTCTATGAGTCTTGTCTTTGGAGTTCTCCTAGAAGCACCGTTCAAAATCTCCAAGATAAAATTAGTGTACGTTTGAGGAAGAAGTGGCCGTGATCTGTTTCCTAACCTACCTATTTACACATGCAAATAAGTAGGAAAATTAAAAACTTTTATTTCCTGAAATACTTTGAGATCCCTGCATTTTTGGAAAAAAAGTTTTGTAACTGAAAACAACCATTTAGAGGCAGATTTTCCATATATCAGCGTTGTTTCCTTGTTTCTTCCCTAAACCTGTAGGATATGCTTTTTAATGCCCGGATATCACAATGCTTCACATGATCACACATAGAGCATGGCTTTGCTTTGAGCAAAGCTTGAGCATTGCTCAAGGAAAACTGACGGAGTACGCCTTACATAGTGACAGTCTCATCAGCAGCATTTCTCCAAGCTGAACAAAACCCATTCCTCTGAGCCCAGGCAAGCCACAGCTGCCTGCGGCTGCTTTTAGCAGTGGCTGTTCTAGCACAGTATCTCAGCACTTCAGAGCACGGCAAAAGGGATTTACCATTGTCAGGAGCTAGGACACAGGAGCACCCTTCTCAGTCGGTGATACAGGAGACAGAGGTGACCTCATTTTCTTTGTGTCATTTCCCTGGAAAACACCTGGATGGGGTTCTCTGGACACTACTCCATCACTCTTGCTCCCACCTGGTTATAAGTCAGTCAGTGAGCAATCCTAGGAGAGAAGTCGGCAACCCTAGTGCTGCCAGTGCTTCTCCCCAGACACCCAGAGCATCAGTAACAACATTAGGAGGATCTGAGCAACTTCCAGAATAACTACATGTCTTTCAAAAGTACAGAAAGTTAGGAATTAGATTTAGCTGTTCAAAGGAAAACTGCTAAATTTGTAGGAGGAAAAACCAAACCAAACCAAAACAAGGAAGGAAACAGAAAATGAGAAAAATCAGTCTGTGTTTAATTTTATTTTGCAGCAACAGAAAAGGCTTCTCTGCATCTCCACCTCTCTGGGTCTCAACACCTTTACTGTGTCCATGTTAGCCAAAAGGTGGAGGCAGCCCTGAGCGATCCAGCTCCAATTGTGCATGCTGTCTGCCCCCAGTCCACACCCAGAAAGGACCTGGAGAGAAAGCTTGGTTGGAAACACATAGCAAGGTAAAAAGGATGGTGTCATGCCACTCCAGGACAGGCCTCTATATTCATACAAATTAATGTGGCTTCAGTGCCTTAAAAAAAGGGATGACTGGGTCTTACCAAGGTAGCCTTGCGTGGCTTTACGGTCAGTAGCACAAATAACCTTTCCAGAGGGGAGTATCTCCTGCCCTTTGTGTGAGGTTCATGCAGTCTTTGATTCCTTGCTCTGAAACCCTACATATGATGCAATAAGCTCCAGTCTGTCTTTTGGGGGTACCCAATAAAGTCAGGATCAGGACAAGGCCGTTTCTCATCAGGATGAAAAATACACAAGTCAGAAAGGCCACAAAGAGCCAGTGCTGTGGGTAGGAGCAACCGTGGACAAATCCAGGCACCGCAGGGTTATTTCCTTCTGTGAGAGATGTAGGACCATAAGTATGGGGAGAGACTGGGGTGAGAAGAGCCTCTCCAAGAACTCATTGCACGAGGAATGTCCCATCCGCACCAGAATGACTCAGTAACTACAGTCCCATTCGGGTCAACAGGCAAACAGTACAGTTTATGAGAATTGAAAAATGGTTCATCTGACCCAAATTCTGAGCGGGGTGACACACAGTGGTGCCTACAGTGCGGCCAGGCCTTGAACCAGCACTGACGAGGTGATACCACAATGCTCATCGCTCTGTTCCAGTTGTGCTACCTCTATATCCAAACTGAGAGTGGTTGTTTTTTTTTTTTTTTTTTTTTTTTTTCTGATAATTTTGTGAGGGTAATCTTGGCCTGATGTGGTATTACAACCCTTTGGGTGATCTCTCACTTTGTGGGGCTCCAGTCACTGCCCACCCTGCACAGATGCTGCTCAGGAAGATAGCCTGGCCTTTCCACACATCTCCACATTCCTCTCCTGGAGGATGTCCTCTGCCCTGCCACATGTGGGACAGCCTTGGAGAAGTACTTCATTGACCTTTCTCCATCTCCACTGCCAACAGACACTGATGGGTAACTTTTAAATCCTACCTTCAGTCTTTCACATCTCACAGTATGATGACGAGCCTTTTTTCTCCCTAATCCATGGAGCAACAGGCCTTCTGCGGTACAGCTGCTTGTATTGGGTTTACGTGGCAATGGTTTGGTAGCAGTGGTGCTGCAGGGGTGGCCTCTCTTAGAAGAGTCCAGAAGCTGCCCCCTGTCAGGTAAGGGCCCATTCCACATGGCTCCAAAAGGGACCGATCACAGACCAGAGCTGAGCGAATGGGCAATACTAGTTGCAACTCTGTAAGAGGATATTTAAGAAAGGAGAAATACTCCTCTGAAACAGCAGCTGGGAGAGAGGAGTGAGAAAATGTAGAGAGAAACAGCCCTGCACACACCTAGGTCAGTGCAGAAGGCGGGCAGGAGGGGCTCCAGGCACCAGAGGAGAAGTTCCCCTGAAGCCCATGGAGAGGCCTATGGTGTAGTAGGCTGTCCCCTTGCAGTCCATGGGTGCCACGGCGGAGCAGATCTCCACGCTGCAGCCCGTTGAGGAGCCCCCGGTGGAGCAGGTGGATGTGGCCTGGAGGAGGCTGCAGCCCATGGAGAGCCTCCGCAGGAGCAGGCCCTGGGATGGAGCTGCAGCCTGTGGAGAGGAGCCCACACAGGAGCAGGGGATCTGGGGGCAGCTGCCGCCCGTGGGGGACCCGTGCTGGAGCAGTTTGCTCCTGACAGGCGGATGCTGTGATAAGGACCCATATTGGAGTAGTTCTTGAAGAGCTGCTGCCTGTGGAAAGCCCACGCAGGATCAGTTTGGGAAGGACAGCATCCCTTGGGAGGGACCTCACGCCGGAGTATGGGCAGAGAGTGACCATGAAGGAGCGGTGGAGATGAAGTGTCATGGACTGACCGCAGCTCCCATTGCCCGTTCCCCTGAGCTGCTCAGGGGGAGGAGGAAGAAGGGGGAGGATGGTCTTTTTCAGTTCACTTTTAGTTTCTCACTGTTCCAGTCTTCTAGGAACACTCAATAAATTATCTTAATCTCCCTACGCTAAGTACGCTTTGCCCATGACTGCAATTGATGAGTGATCTGCCTGTCCCTTAAATCAACGCTGCAGCCCTTTTCCATTCTATTTTCTCCATGTGTGCCTTTGAGGATGGGTGGTGAAAGTGGCACTGTGGAGTACAGCTGCCCATCATTGTGAAACCACCACACCACTTGGCCACGTTATTGGCACCAGCTTTGAAAAAGGAGAGACAGTTTCAGGCAATTTATAGGGGAGATCATGTTTATTAAACAGATGGTAAGAAAGAGTCAATCCTGACATACAGATGAACAAAATAACACTTTGTTGTTTTATTCCTCAAAGTACACTAGATAAATATTTTTTTTTCTAAGAAACTAATAAAAAGAAATGACACTGAAGATAAAAGTAAGAATATAGAATGATAATGAAACAAATACTCAGGAAATCATTTGTGGAGAAAAAGGGGAAATTTATCAATTTTCGGAAACATCCATGAAATCTTTTTCCTAACAGCACCCTTGAGCTCCTGGTTCCTCATGCTGTAGATGAGGGGGTTCACTGCTGGAGGCACCACTGAGTATAGAACAGCCACCACCAGATCCAGGGATAGGGAGGAGAGGGAGGGGGGCTTCAGGTAGGCAAATCTGCCAGCGCTGATAAACAGGGACACTACAGCTAGGTGAGAGAGGCACATGGAAAAGACTTTGTTCCATCCCCGCTCAGAGGGGATCTTCAGCACAACCCTAAAGATCTGCACATAAGACAGTATGATGAATACAAAACACCCCCAAACCAGAAAACAATGAAATCAGAGAACCAGAAAACAACCACAGAACAATGAAAACAAAACATCCAAACACCAACAAGGAACGAACTATGAGAAGTCCAGCTTCCCTGAGGTAGGAGTTAGTGCAGGAGAGCTTGAGGATCTGGGGGATTTCACAGAAGAACTGGTCCACAGCATTGCCTTGGCAGAGGGGCAGGGAAAATGTACTGGCCGTGTGCAGCAGAGCATAGAGAACCCCACTGCCCCAGGCAGCTGCTGCCATCTGGGCACAAGCTCTACTGCCCAGGAGGGTCGCGTAGTGCAGGGGCTTGCAGATGGCAACATAGCAGTCGTAGAACATAATGGTGAGAAGAGAATATTCTGCTGATATCAAGAAGACAAACAGAAAAACCTATGCAGCACGTCCTGCATAGGAAATGGCCTGGTGTCCCACAGCGAATAGGTCATGGCTTTGTGGACAGTGGTGGAGATGTATCCCAGGTCTAGGAACAGCAGAAGCACAAAAAATACAAAAAATAATAATTAGAAAAAAAGTATGTTAATATAAAACAATGAAACACAAGGCTAGAATGGGATATATTGAGAGTCACTTTGGGAGAGAGATGGAAATTTCATGATTACTGAAAAATATCTGTAATAAGACATTCCAAAAGGAATTCTTGAGCTCCTGGTTCCTCATGCTGTAGATGAGGGGGTTCACTGCTGGGGGCATCACCGAGTACAAAACTGTAATCACTAGATCCAGAGATGGTGAGGAGATGGAAGGGGACTTGAAGCCGGCAAATGCAGCAGTGCTTATAAAAACGGAGACCACAGCCAGGTGAGGGAGGCACGTAGAAAAGGCTTTGTGCTGTCCCTTCTCAGAGGGCATCCTCAGCACAGCCCTGAAGATCTGCACATAGGAAAAAACAATGAAAACAAAACACCCCCAAAATACAAAACCACTAAATGTGAGAAGCCCAACTTCCCTGAGGTAGGAGTCAGAGCAGGAGAGCTTGAGGATCTGGGGGATTTCACAGAAGAACTGGTCCACAGCATTGCCTTGGCAGAGGGGCAGGGAAAATGTATTGGCAGTGAGCAGCACAGCATGGAGAACCCCACTGCCCCAGGCAGCTGCTGCCATCTGGGCACAAGCTCTGCTGCCCAGGAGGCTCCCGTAGTGCAGGGGCCTGCAGATGGCAACGTAGCGGTCGTAGGCCATGACAGTGAGAAGAAAATACTCTGCTGATACCAAGAAGACAAATGCAAAGACCTGTGCAGCACATCCTGAGTAGGAGATAGCCCTGGTGTCCCAGAGGGAATTGGCCATGGCTTTGGGGAGAGTGGTGGAGATGCAGCCCAGGTCGAGGAGGGCGAGGTTGAGGAGGAAGAAGTACATGGGGGCGTGGAGGCGGTGGTCGCAGGCTACAGCGGTGAGGATGAGGCCATTGCCCAGGAGGGCAGCCAGGTAGATGCCCAGGAAGAGCCCGAAGTGCAGGAGCTGCAGCTCCCGCGTGTCTGCAAATGGCAGGAGGAGGAACTCGCTGATGGAGCTGCTGTTGGACATCTGATCCTCCTGGGAACCGGGATCTGCTCCTCTGGATAGGGAGGCCTGTCCAAGGAGGAAAGAGAATTAAAATGTTAGGGTAGACCTCTGTGAGGAAAACCTAGCCTATTGTTTTGTAGAAGCCATAAAAAACTGCCTCTTCGCTTTTCAGAAGACTGCTCCTCTACTTGATGTCAAAGTCGTGCTGCCTGAGGGTGCTACTGGGGGCAAGAGACTCTGCAGGAGACAGTTCTGTCCTAGAACAGTAAGTAAATGGAACATGGGGTGGTCTCAGACGAAGTGTGTTTGAGGTAACAAGGAGTTTTGGAGCATTCTTTCTCAAAATTCACCCGACTGCAGAGCAGGGCTTTGTGCATAACGCTTTGCTTTGTTACTTCATACTCATCCCCCTACCCCTGAGGAGTGTATTTAAGGCAAAATCCTTGGCGCTTGTACTGCCCACCAAGTGAAACCTTGGCGTCCTGGGAGGCAAAGGGACTGTCCTTCAAGGCAGAGTGGGGACAGCTGGGGTATCCATCAGTCCTGGTCTCAGCTGCCCTGTGCAGGCACCTCTGGAGGATGGTCACACTCAGGTGTTCCCCTGAAAAGAACCTGAATGCTGCTGAGAGCAGAGGAATCCAGGTTCAAAGTGCAGATCCCCAAGCCCCTCACCCATCTCACTGTACCTGAGGAGGATCTCAGCTCTCTGCTCTTCTCCAGGGACAGGGAGGGATCATAACAGCTGCCAATATACAGCCATCCAGCAGCATTTCTATGGCCTTAGGACTGACATGTCTTCTCCATGGGGATGCTAGATAGCACAGAGCTGCTAGGGAAGGGCTGTGCCCTTGTGCAAGGCAGCATGCAGCCCAGCAAAAGCCCCAGTGACATTAGGGCTGGAAGTCTATGGTGTGAGAAAAAGGAGAGTAGGGACTGGCTCCAGGGGAGGCATCTGCAGTACAGGGATGGCAGGGAAGTGCCCAAATCTCCCCTACCACGGCGTTTCTGGGAGCAGCTCCCTCTCACTCCCTGCCCATGGCTCTGCTGCCTGCAGCTGTCCCTGCCTGCAGCTGGGTCTCTGTCCCCACGCCTCCTGCCTGCAGGTCACAGCCCCCATCCCAGCCGCCGGGTGCTCAGCTCTGCCCTGCAGACACCTCCTGGCAGCAGGGCTCTGCCCAGGGGCAGCTCGCTGGGGGCACGTCCTAGAGACCAGGTCACACAGACCCTGCTGGTACTGCACATGTGGTGGTGGAGCTTCCTCTGGGCAGGAAAGAGACTTCCCTACGGTCCTTGGAATGCTCCTTATGAAGGCTTAGCAATGTCAGCCTCTTCTTAAAAATAACAGCCTCTATTTCCATTCCCACAGGGACAAAGAAGAGAAAACTGAAAGCAGAGGCTCAGGAAAGCCGAGATGGAAGCATCTAAACCCTGATTTACTTCTTGCCTTGGATACAACCCGGGAGTGCTGTGGATCTGTGAGCAGGCTGCCCCAGGCAGCAGCCCCCCGCCAGCAGCAGGACCCTGCCCTGCCGGGGTGCTCCTTCCACCCGCAGCTTCTCCCCGCAGCGCCCTGGGCAGCTCCCCGGGCAGGCTGAGTGCTGAGCCTGGCAGGCGGCAGAGGCCCTGCCCCGGCACACAGCCCCTGGGGCACAGCAGGGACCCTGCTCTGCACCACAGCCCTGGGCACCCCTGCCTGCACCCCCGGCTTCTCCTTCCTCCAGGAGCTGCGGCTGCATTGCCCTCCAGCCAGACACTTACCGGGCTCAGGGCTGGCAAGTGTTCTCCCCCAGCGAGCTCTGTGCATCCTGCCACTTCTGCCTGCCTTTAAGCACTCTGTCTGTGCAGGCAGTGCCCCCAGCCCTGCTGCGCTGGGCAGAGGAGCTGCTCCTGGGCAGAGCTGGCTCTCTGCAGCGCTGCCCACTTGCCAGGAGCTCCCCTTGGGCCCAGGAGCCCGGCCCAGCTCAGCAGCAGAGGCCCAGCCCAAGGCCTCCCTTGCTCTGCCCCCCACCAGGCTCCCTGCCCATGGCCCTGGGGCTGCAGGGGAACCTGCTGGGAAACAGCCTGAAGGAATCCCTGGGCTTCCCTCCCTCCCCTGGGCACACACACTCCTTCACACCAGGCTCATTTCTCCTCTTTGGGAAGGAATCAATTTCTTTGTCCTGTTTCTTTGTCCTGTTTACAAGCAGGACACACAGTCCAGATGTGCCCCAATTCCCATAGCCTGGGGCACAGGCAGGAGGAGATGGATCTCAATCTGCTTTCCGTGGGCTGGGACATTGATAGAAGAGCTGATGAGGTGTCGGGGGACATGTCCCTCAGCTCGGGGCGCTGTGCTGGATAGGGACATATGGATGGGGGGATGAATAACAGGGTATTGTCCTCCATTTGAAGGAGCCACTCCTCTGTGGGATGGACAGCAGGTTGGGGGAGCCCTTGTGGGTGAAGGTCAGAGGAGAGCCAGTCAGGGTGACAGTGTGGTCGTGCTGGATGGGTGCAGATTCTTCAGAAGAGACAAGCGGGGACGGTCAACAGGGGTTTGCTCTCAGCATGAAAGAAGCTGCCTGGATGCATCAATCTCTTCTATGGATTGGGCAGCAGATTGGGAGGACCCTTGTGGGTGAGGGTCAAAATGTGAGTCAGTCAGGGCGACAGCATGGCAGGAGGTAAATGCCTGCAGTCAGGCTGAAGAAGTGGACAAAGTCTTGTGGAAGCCGTTGGACTAAGTTGAGTTCAATGACTCCATGTCACCCTGGGGGCCTTTAATCACTCGGACGGTCACAGGAAAGGGACACTGCTGGGTGCAAACATTCCCAAGGTTTCTGTGGGTTCTTGGAGACAGCTTCTGTGCACAGCCGCCAGATGGGCCAACCTAGGTGATGTTCACCAGGATCTGGGACTTGCAAACAGGAAAAAATTGTGTCTTGACACTCCTCTTGCCAAATGCATGTTGTAGTCCAGCTGCTTTTCAGCACATGGAAAGAGATGAGGTTTCGGGGCCCAGCCCTACACCCAGCGCTGCACATTCTCACCCTTGTCTTTCCCTGCAGCCCACTTGGCATGGTGCAGCTGACACGGGACCAGGTACATCTGTGTGCAGTACAGTCAGGGGCAGTAGTCCTGCCTTCAGCGTGCATCAGGTCTCCTGAAATGAGAGGCTTGGTCAAGTTCTGAGAGAGAACCCAGAGTAGATCCTAAATCGGTTCCTCCTTCATTGTGGACACAAAGGCACGAGTGCTCTCCAGATCTGGCAGCCCGGCTGCAAGGGGCAGGCTGCCCCTCCACCTCAATCTCTTCATGGGCGCCTTCTCCTATAGAGGCTCATGGCCATGGACAACGGGTAGCAGCCTTGAGGAGTGCACCACATCTGTCACAGACCATTTTCCCCACTCTCCTCTCCATCTGTAGTGCTGCCCTACTCCTCTCCCTCACGATGATGTGCCGAGGGTACGTTTGCCATTCCCTCGTGTACCATCTCTGCCTCCTGCATGGCAGACCAGGGGATGGTGCTGAGGCCATCTCAAAGTACAGAGCCCCGTGGGCTGTCCCAGAAGGAGGATCCCGGCATGTGCTGCAATTCCCTCCATATAACACATCCTACTTCTCCAACTGAGTGAACTGCAGTGAAGAGGACTTAAGGCACACTGAGGGGCTGCTGCATCCCAGACGCCTTCGCTCCCATCTTTTGAGAAAATCCCAGCCCCAGGACAAGCCTCAAACTCAACGCTCCTTGGAGGGCTCCCAAGAGCACAGGCGTGTTGGTGCAGGAACACAGTGGTGACTTCTCCAGTGCTCCACTTCCTATATCCAATGGCCTTTGTCACCATTTGCAGATGTTCCTGGTGGATTTGTCAGGAAATGCTGCTAAAGAACTGGGCAGAAGGGAGGTGACGGTTTCTCAGGACAAGAAGGGAAATCTCTCGTCTCTCTCCCGAGCTGTGCCGTCTCCATGCTGCTGACCTCATAAGCCTTCAAACGACACGTGCTGATGTCACAGGGGGAGGCACTGCATCACCAGGATATCTTCACTGGAGCAGCGGCAGTGCCGGCACTTCCCTGCAAGGCCTGGTCCCTGCTGGGCGCTGCTTGGGTGCTCCCCACCGCTGTCCTTCTGTGGCCAGGAGTGGGGGCAGCAGGCAGCAAGGTTGCACTGGGCGACCCTCGCTGACAGGAGGAGGAGCAGGGGCACCTTGCAGAGGAGCTGTGGTTGAGGAGCCAGGGCGGGCATCCCTTGTCCTGAGCTGAGGGCCAGCAGCAAGCGAGATGGAGGACTGCTGGAGGGTGACCATCACCTCTGACCTGACTTCTGCGTTCCCAGTGCTCCTGCAGCTCTCCCCCAAAGGTGAGGGTGTCAGGAGCCCCTTCCCAAGGGGCAGCCCAGGGGCTGTCAGCTGTCCAAAGCTGCAGGTCCTGGGCTGGGGGGTACTGGTGGTGCTGGACAGAGCTGGTGGCTGCTGCGAGAGCCCCGCCTGAGGGTCCCGCTGGGCTCAGGGGACAATGTGGCAGCAACCAGGACTCCCAGGTCCTGATGCTAGGGCTGCCCTGAGCCCCAGGGATGCACTAGGCATGGCTCAGCCTCGTCATGATGGGGGACAGTCCAGGGCCAGGTTTCCCTGGGAGCTGGTGCCTCTTTGGGATCTGTTTGTGGGAGGAAAGACGTCCAGTGTCGCAGAGACTGGTGTGGCCTGCAGCTCCCCCAGGCCTCTCAGGAATGTGCCAGAAATGCCTGAGTTGGGAATCAAGCCTTCCCCTTTTACTTCTCTCCTTCAGGGGAACCTCTTTTCATTCCCTGCTGTGCCACCAGGCTGGCAGAGCATGTCCTGGATGCTGAGATGCCATCCCTGAATGGCTGCAATCCTGGTGCTGAACCCTTCCTATATCTCTGCTATGGTGGTTTTACCCGGCTATGCAGGTGAACTCCACAGCAACTGCTCTTTCACTTCCACACCTACAAGGAAAAGGGGGAGAAATATGATGAAAAGAGATCAAGGGTTCATGTAGAATATGAGGTCACCCACCAAACATCCTCATGGTCACCAGTTATCATCGGGGCAAGACAGATTTAGCGTAGGCAGACTAATATATTTTATTGCCCATCACCGGTGGACTACAACTGTGAGGAACTACAGGCAAACTAAAAACACCATTCCCCCCAACCACACTCTTCTATCTCCTTCCCCTGAGTGGAGCGGGGGAATGGGGATTGCAGTCAGTCCATGGCACTTGTCTCCACCGCTCCTTGACGGTCAATCTCTGCCCCTGCAGCCCTCCCATGGGATGCCGTCCTTCCCGAATGGATCCTGCGTGGGGCCCAAAGGATTGAGATAATGACAGCTATGACTGGATCATGTTAAAATAAACCTGTTATAAGCATTATATCGCCTTCATAGTTGCTGACCACAATGTTTATTTTGTTTTTATCTCGATGTAGTAGCTCTGTTTGCCCTCAGAATTGTGTTGGATAGCACATTACATATTATGTGTGTTCCCTGTTGTGCTGTTTATGCTTTTTGGGGGCTGGTTAATGGTTACTAGTTTACTCTACTGCGTAACACTGCTTTATGTTATGATAAAAATACTGGTCATGAGACTAATCTGGTAGTTGTACTCAGCATTGCTGTCACCCCCATACTTGAGGAACCATCTCTCAGAAACTATTCATAATTAACAGTCTTTAACTTTTCTCCTAGGGGAGACAATCTATGGGAGGAATGAGGGGGGTCGCTTCTTCTCCCCACTTCTTCCCTCTCCCTTTCTCCTCCAGGCTAGTTACAATAGCTCTTCAAAACTTTGAATGTCCTTGGGATGTTCAAACCAGCCTGTACCTATTGTTCTATCTCCTGAATGTGTTTCATTTTTTGTTTAAGGTTAGGGTAAACTATTTCAGAATGCCACACAAAGATCTGCCCTGAGGCAGGATAGCTATGAGTGGCAGGGAGTGTGGGAGGATATGGGCAGGCACCTACAACAGTGAGCACCTGCAATGCCTTGGAACTTCACCCCTGAACAAGTGCAGAATCCTAAAAAAAAAAAAAATCGCTGAATGCTTGAAAAAGGAGTGTCATCACCCTGGCAATTCCAAAGAGACAGAAATCACTGCAATGTGCTGGGGCTTGGCCTTTGCTTACTGAGTTGCAATCTACACAACGCCAATCCCTGTGACTGGGCCACAGAACCAACCTGTGCCTGTATCAGTCATACGTATATGTGAGAAAAAAACAAAATCACCTTGTTTAGCAAGGAAAGAAGCTCCTACTCATACAGGGAAGGAGGAAGAAGAAGACGAGGCAGGCTACTCCCAAGTAGGACCGTCAGAGGAACAGGTGGATGAAGAGTGAGATAGCATAAAATCATCAGTAAGCACCTGATCACTGTTCCTTGGGGAGCTGTGAGATGTGCAAAAAGATTTCAGCCATCATCTAGGCCAGCACATTGTCACCTGTCTGTTCCGATACTGGGATAACAGGGCCAGTAGCCTGGAATTAGAGGGCAGGGATGCCAAGCAGCTGGGATCCCTCCCCAGGGAAGGGGGCACTGACAAAGCAATTGGAAAGGGGGCACAAATCCTCACTCTCTTGAGGCAACTCCTGTCAGGCCTAAAGGAAAGGTATCCCTTCAAGGAAGATGTTGCATGTCACCCAGGCAAATGGACCACCAGGGAGAGAGGGAGCCCGTATCTGATGGAATTGGCCATGCTGGAGGTGATTTATGGTGATTTATGCACATTAAACAGTTTTCTACCTTGCCCGGTCCCTCACAGGATCCTTCTGCTGTGGGGTTGCTCAGGGTCGAAGTGCCAGTAGCTACCCAAATGGTGCACCAGTGGCAATATGGTACTATCCAAGACTCCCTGATTACCATATATATGCTGATTCTTCAACTGGAGAGCCAAGGACTGATCAGCAAAATTTGTTCACCCTTTAATAATCCCATAGGGTCAGTGCAAACATCTAGTGGAGAGCTGCAACTAACAGTGGAGTACTGAGTCTAGAATGAAGTCACACCAAATTCAATAGGTCATCTATAGTCTTCTCTCCTTACAGTCTTAGCTCTAAGAGCATTTAAATGATCCCTTACAGTATCTGAATGCTGCTGTCCGATCCCTTCCTGGGATCATAAGGAACCAGTACCTCCTGGCCAGAACACTCTCCCTGTACCCGTGGATGCAGGCCCTAAGGTCCCATGAACTGTTAAGGGTGGACTTTGCAAAGTAACCACTGATTTTGTCCCCACCCACCACCTGTTGTACCCCTGCAGAGTCCTGCCTCAAGGCACAAAGGGCAGGGAGACCTTGCTCGTGAGAGCTGAGGCCCTGTGGAGATGTCCGTGACACAACAGCCATTACAGCCAGGGGACACGTAGAAGAGAAAGGAAAAAGAGAACATTTAAAAGAGAACAGAACAGTTAAAAGAGAACAGAACATTTAAAAGAGAACAGAATAGGTTTAGCTCTCCCTGTGACACGACTCCTTTTGCTCTGCTGACAGCCTCTACAGGCTGCCCTGCACAAAAGGAGTAGGAACAGGTTCAGTTGTCCTTCATGTGGCATCTGCTGCCATTTCAGTTAGCCAAAGGAATGCCTCCACCTGACTCGCAGAGGATCAACCACAAATTTCACCAGATGTTTGCATCTGAACAGCTCCTGCCTGTCCTCCATCTCCACTAAGGAGCTATTGTGGCTCAGTAATTCGCATTAAGCTGCCTATGTTGTGGACACCTGAACTGAGGCCAGAGGAATCCCAGCTCCTGCGGGTCTGTGGCAGACATGGGAGGGAGCTGAGACCCTCTTCCAGCCGCAGGAATAACAAGCAGCATGAGATGCCTCGACTGACTCTGCTGAATTCCTTCCTCAAGTGGGGATGAAGGAGATCAGTCCCTGACCATGACTTCATGTCCAAACCGATACCAGGACAAGAAGATGTGATTGTTACACTTAATTGGTTTTCTGCTAGGAGAAATGAGCCTGGTGTGAAGAAGTGTGTGTGCCCAGGGGAGGGAGGGAAGCCCAGGGATTCCTTCAGGCTGTTTCCCAGCAGGTTCCCCTGCAGCCCCGGGGCCATGGGCAGGGAGCCTGGTGGGGGGCAGAGCAAGGGAGGCCTTGGGCTGGTCCTCTGCTGCTGAGCTGGGCCGGGCTCCTGGGCCCAAGGGGAGCTCCTGGCAAGCGGGCAGCGCTGCAGACAGCCAGCTCTGCCCAGGAGCAGCTCCTCTGCCCAGCGCAGCAGGGCTGGGGGCACTGCCTGCACAGACAGAGTGCTTAAAGGCAGGCAGAAGTGGCAGGATGCACAGAGCTCGCTGGGGGAGAACACTTGCCAGCCCTGAGCCCGGTAAGTGTCTGGCTGGAGGGCAATGCAGCCGCAGCTCCTGGAGGAAGGAGAAGCCGGGGGTGCAGGCAGGGGTGCCCAGGGCTGTGGTGCAGAGCAGGGTCCCTGCTGTGCCCCAGGGGCTGTGTGCCGGGGCAGGGCCTCTGCCGCCTGCCAGGCTCAGCACTCAGCCTGCCCGGGGAGCTGCCCAGGGCGCTGCGGGGAGAAGCTGTGGGTGGAAGGAGCCCCCCCGGCAGGGCAGGGTCCTGCTGCTGGCGGGAGGCTGCTGCCTGGGGCAGCCTGCTCACAGCCCCACAGCACAACCCAAGGGGGTTTCCTGACCCTTGGTTGTATCCAAGGGGACTTTTCATGAGGAATTTCAAGGCAGGAATTTTCTGCTTTGTTTTCGCTTTCCAACACTTACGGGATGGAGAGAGGTTGCAGAATGAAATGGAAAAGTAACTTTGAGGTTTGAACACATCTCTGGGATTCCTGAACTGTAACTCTGATCATCAGAAGGCTTTTGAGGGGCTGATAAATTGCCTTCAGCCTCCATTTTGTTTATGGACCGGTTCAGCATCAAGTTTGCTGAACCCATCAGTGGATTCTGACAGGTTGTTTTTCACCTTCAAAGATGCACGTGCCCCTAGCCGGTGCCCTGCATACAGGCAAGTTTCTGAAGGGCAAAGCGTACTGCACAGGGATTGGGTTGGGGCTGTTAGCAGAAACAGGACTAAGATATGAGACAGGGAAACCTGGAAATAAAACCTCCAGAGATATGATCAAGGAATGATAAGCAATTAAAACCAAAAATGTTGTCAGAAGGAGAATTCATCAGAAATGACCATATTTTTTTTCGAATCAGTGCAGAGCCCTTCCTCTGAGCAAGCCCCCTTGTCTCCTCTCCCACCCAGAAAAGCCCCTGCCCTCGTGGCCGTGGCTCCAAGGCATGAAGCACGTCCTCTGCAGCCACACCTCCAGCAGAGCAGAGGCGCATCTCTCCAGCCATGTGCCTATTTTCCTTTGTGGTGCAGGGTGGCTGACAGCAACTGCCTAGGATGGTGGGCAATGAATTCTGTGAGGCTGGGGAATGAGTTGACTTTCCCTTAATGAGACACCGTCATTAGGACACTTGGCTATCTCCTTGGGGTGTCCTTTCAAGTGGTGAGCTGCCCTGCAGGATGCAAATATTTTCCATAGCATCTTCATGTTATTTGAAAGCCCAGGAAAGGAGCAGAGAGATGCTGCGTGCAAGGACATGCCATTGGGTTGGTGAACTGAGTGATAGGTGTCCTTGGCTAGAGGTGTGATGCTGAGACCTTGCTCAGGTACCTAGAGAAAGGCTGGACACTCAGTGACTGGCAGTGGATTCCTCTGCTCTCAGCAGTGTCTGGCAACTTTTCAGGTAACAGAAATGTGATTGCTGTCCAAAAGCTTCAGGCTCAGGGCAGTTGGGAACAAGCCCAGCCAGCTCCTCTCACCCTGCTCTCAGCCACAGGGAATCCCTTTGCCTCTCAGGTCTCACAACCATTCCCTGTGAGTGCAGCAGAAATGCTCAGGATTTCTGACTTCAGAGAACACTGCTTCGACATGAAGAGGGGGAAAAGGGTATGTAGAAAAAAAGTCTCTAAAACTCCTTTCTGCCAACTTCATTCTGTAGCACTGGGAATGCAGATGCTGACATGGCCTTCTGTGTAAGAAAGGATTTCATCTGACAAAATCTGAAAATAAAACTTTGCCCAGCTGCCATGTTCCTGTGTACTCACTGCTCTGAGTCAGGACTGATTTCCTCGAGAGTCCAGGAGCAGAGGTCCCCGCTCCTTATGGCACACTGAACTTTAGAAATGAAGCTTATGTCATGAAGTTGAATGAAATTTTTCAACAAAGAAAGAAGAAGCATTTGAGTCTAGCAGGGGGAGGGTCTACAAGGAATGGCATAGGTTTAACTCAGAGAAGACTCCCCTGACTTGTCATGCTCTTTTCCTACCTGTCCAGATCTCCATACCCAGAGGCAGCACCAGATGTCCAACAGCAGCTCCATCACCGAGTTCCTCCTCCTGCCATTCGCATACACGCGGGAGCTGCAGCTCCTGCACTTCGCGCTCTTCCTGGGCATCTACCTGGCTGCCCTCCTGGGCAACGGCCTCATCCTCACAGCCGTAGCCTGCGACCGCCGCCTCCACACCCCCATGTACTTCTTCCTCCTCAACCTCGCCCTCCTCGACCTGGGCTGCATCTCCACCACTCTCCCCAAAGCCATGGCCAATTCCCTCTGGGACACCAGGGCCATTTCCTATGCAGGATGTGCTGCACAGGTCTTTTTGTTCCTCTTCTTCATATCAGCAGAATTTTATGTTCTCACCATCATGTCCTATGACCGCTACATTGCCATCTGCAAGCCCCTGCACTACGGGAGCCTCCTGGGCAGCAGAGCTTGTGCCAGCATGACAGCAGCTGCCTGGGGCAGTGGGGTTCTCTATGCTCTGCTGCACACTGCCAATACATTTTCCCTGCCCCTCTGCCAAGGCAATGCGGTTGACCAGTTCTTCTGTGAAATTCCTCAGATCCTCAAGCTCTCCTGCACTGACTCCTATCTCAGGGAAGCTGGATTTCTCATGTTCAGTGCTTTTTTGGGGTCTGGATGTTTTTTTTTCATTGTGGTGTCCTATGTGCAGATCTTCAGGGCTGTGCTGAGGATGCCCTCTGAGCAGGGCCGGCACAAAGCCTTCTCCATGTGCCTCCCTCACCTGACTGTGGTCACCCTGTTTATCAGCATGGCCATATTTGCCTACCTGAAGCCCCCCTCCATCTCCTCCCCATCCCTAGACATGGCAGTTGCAATTCTGTATTCAGCAGTTCCCCCAGCAGTGAACCCCCTCATCTACAGTGTGAGGATTGAAGCACTAAAGGATGCTATTTTGAAAGTGTTTTTAATTATATTTTTTAGGAATCATAAAGTTCCCGTATCTCTCCACAGGTGACTCCCAATATATCCCATTCCAGCCTTGTGCTTTGTTCTTTTCCTTTATTATATTTTTTCTTGTTTCCATATTTCATTATTTTCATATTTCATTATTTTTAACTGTTTGTTCTTCTGCTGTTCCCCCCCCAAATATATATATATATATATATATATATTCACTCTTCCCACTGTTATTGATGAATGAACCTGCATTGTCTCAGCAGAAGCTTGTATAAAAGTCGGTCTCAAAGTGTGTAGCAGTGCAGACTGTCTCATAGCAACATAATTGCTTTCTTTATATAACAAATGGGATTTTTTCACTTCCTGAAGGCTGGGCTTTTCTTTTAAAGCTCAGCAGAGCTGGCATCAACCAAAAGGAAAGTATAAAATCCCAGGTGGGAACTGCTCCTGGAAATGTCTGGCTCCTTCCTCATGCTACGATCTGTGTCTGCACTGGAGGAACAACCAGCCCTGTCACCCATGTCCAGACCCCACAGACTCTAGAGTGGGGCTGTCTGTGAGCCCCTGTGTGAGACGTAGCAAGGGCTGGTGGGGCCTGGCACTGGGAAAAGTAGCCAGACCAGGAGGGCTGTGAGGGGACAAGGCACCAAGCTCTGTTGTGGGGACCATGCCAGGGGGATGTTTCCCTGGCCCTGATGCCCTCTGCCCCAAGCAGTGCCTACACAGAGGGGACATGGGGCTATGCGTGGGTCAGTGATGCTGGGCCAGCCCAGAGACAGGCCTGTGGACAGGAGCCACAGCACTGCAGCAAGTTCTCACACGGCCACCACCCCCAAACTACTGCCAGGCCCCAGGTCCCAGCCAGGCCGGCCTCTCCCCTCAGTCACAGCCGTGGCTGCAGGGACCAAGAGACACCTGGGGCAGGATGTGTGGGTGGGCAGCACCAGCCCCAGCGCTCCTGGCAGCCCCTCTGCAGCCAGAGCAGCTCCCAAAGGTCAGGACGGGCCTCAGTGCTGCTCACAGGGGCAGGGGCTCTGGGGGCTGCAGGCACTGGCAGCACCTGCTGGGAGACCCCAAAGCCAGGGCTGAGCATCAATGCTCACAGCGCCTCCTGTCCTGTGTCCTGACCTCTCTCAGGAGCACCGCTGGGTGTGTTATTCCCTGCCTGGGTGTGGAAAGGAGTTGCTGCAGGGCTTCACTGGTGATCTCTGTAGCCCCTGGCTCTGGCCCCCACATCAGCTCACAATTACTGCCACTGTCCCTCTGCACTGACTGTTGGGTTTCTCATGTGCCCTCCTCTGATCTCATGCAGTGCGTCTCTTCCTGGAGCAGGCCCTCACAGCCTGCCTGCAGAGTCCCAGGGGATCCTGGTGAGGCTGTGCTTCAAGAGCAGGCTGGGATTGCCCTTGGTCTGAGTAGGTGTGGTAATCTGGCAGGGGCACAAGTTGGGGCAGAGAAGGTAGAAAAAGCAGAGAGATATCAAATGAAAGGGGGAAAAAAAATCACCTCTGAGCATGAGAGGTGAACCAAGCACTGACCAACGTGATCTAGCTGCCAAGTTATCCCAGCTGAGCGCAGGCCAAGGTACAGGCCTCCAAACGTTCTTCCAATTCATAATCCTCAAGTCAGTGGAGTCTGGACCTGGGAATACCGCTGTGGGTTGAGACACTGCCTGCTTTTGTAATCTCTGCTCATCAGGGTTACCTAGTGAGTGAGGTCATCCTAAAAGCAAACTCTGTTCCATGGGCACCAGGACTCAGACTGGTTTGAGGTACCACAGAAAAGTTTCCAGAAACACTGCCAGGTATCACAGAACGACAGAATGTTTGAGGTTGGAAGGGAGCTCTGGAGATTGCCTAGGCCAACCCTTTTGCTCAAACAGGATCAGCCTGAGCAGGTTGCCCAGGTCCATGTCCAAATGGGTTCTGAATACCTCTAGGGATGGAGGCTCCACAGCTTCCCTGAGCAACCACAAGCCTCCACGATCTGAGGACATCTTTTAGTGGAAGGCAGTCAGGTTTGTTAAACACATTTTCCGCTTTATAAATTCCCACTTACTCCTCCCAGTCATGTTCTTAACCACCACTTCTTTGGAATCCAGTTTGCCCAAGGGTTCCCTAACAAGGTCCTCCACCTCACAAAGTACGACTTCCTTGCTTCAGGCTTTTTTTGTTCTGATCTCAAGGACTTGCCGTTCCAGAAGCCAAGGCTGGAAAGAATGCGGCAAAGAGGACAGTGAGCAGTGCCTCAGCCCCCTCTATGTCCTCTGCCACCTGGGCCTTCTCTGTATTTAGCAGTGAGTCTGCATTTTATCCAGCCTTCCATTCAATGCTGATGTCCTTGTAGAAGTCCTTCTTGTTGTTCTTCATGTCCTTTGCCAGATTCAACTCCAGGAGGGCTTTGGCTGTCCCAACAATATTTCTGCATGCTCATCAATTTAGCATTGATGCCCTCCAGAAACCCATTAGATGGCTTGTGCTCTGTTGTACTGGTATGCTAGCAGAAATATGGGTGTTTCAAATTCCCCCGTGAGGACCATTTCCTGCAAACTTGAGGCATTTTCCAGTTGTCTGAGGAAGGCCATACCTGCTGCTTCTTCCTTACAGGAG
Organism: Cygnus olor; assembly: GCF_009769625.2. NCBI lineage: Eukaryota > Metazoa > Chordata > Aves > Anseriformes > Anatidae > Cygnus > Cygnus olor. The sequence goes on from NW_024429054.1 coordinate 185,760, forward strand.
GTCTCTAGGTGACACCAACTACAAGGTCACCCATGTTCGTGTGCCTGCTAATCCAGACCCATGAGTTCTCATTACCAAAACCAGGGCAAAGCTCCTTACGTTGCCGCTGCTCTCCCCCTGAAAGGTCTGCTCTCCCTCTATGCCTTACAATCCTCTCCACCCCTGGCTGCACCCCTGTTGTAGGCTGTCACACCATCTCTGCTATCCAAAATGAGACGTCTGTAACCACACACAGACCTCTGGTTCTTCCTCTTGTTGTACGCACTATACACATCAGTGCCCTGGCACTTCAGGGAGATGCCCAGGAATTCCAATTTCCCAAAAGGGATATCACTGGCTATCAAGCCGGTAAGTCTCAAGAAACTCTTGGTGAATCCATGCTGACTCCTGTTCACTTTATTATCCTCCATGTGTTTGGAAATGTTTTCCATGTTTAGCTACCCCATCAGATTCCCAGCAACTGAGGAAAGGCTGTCTGGCCTATAGTTTCCTGGGTCTTCCGTCTTGCATTCCTTTAAGACAGGGGTCACATTTGCTTTCCTCAGCCGTGCCCTGGGCCTTAAAAAGGAGTCTCAGGGGAGACCTTACCGTGCTCTACAATCACCTTAAAAAGACTATAGTGAAGTGGGGATCAGTCTCTTCTCAAAGTACCAAGTGATAAGACAAGAGGAAATAACCTTAAGTTGTGCCAGGAGAGGTTTAGGTTTGATATTCAGAATAATTTCTTCTCTGAAAGAGTTATGAAGTATTGGAACAGGCTGCCAAGGGAAGTAGTTGAGTCATCATCCTTGGAAGTCTTTAAAAAACATGACGATGTAGGGCTTCATGACATGTTTTAATGGTGGACATGGCAGTGCTAGGTCAAAGGTTGGACTGGATAATCTTAGAGGTCGTTTCCAACCTAAATGATTCTGTGATTTGCTGATAATTCTGTGCTCTGGTCTTCTGGGTGTTGGAGTTTGCCACTTGTGCCATAAAGATTTGGCTGGCTCATAAACAGGAAGGATCTGTGAGGGAATTCCTAGCACAGGTGTGGCCGCTGCTTGACAGCAAAGAGATAAAAGCAGGATGTATCCAACCTCTCTAACCTTCATTGCTCTCTGCTCTGCTTAGACCTGAGATGTAAAGGTGAAATGTGCCAATATGCGCATGTCCTGGGAACATAATCTCCCTTTCAAGTGTTGGGAAGAAATATATTTTTGGAGAGAGTTGCTTTTTTTTTTTCTTTACATAACGGGGGAGAAAGTGTCATAACTCACTGCTCCGTGTACATCACCTCTTAAAAAAATGGTGATAACTTGTAGACAAGCATAAAAAATTCTGAAATTGAAGTCTTCTTACAAATTTATTACATTAAGGAATTTTCCACATACATTTCAGTTTGGCCTACAATGTCCTTCAGGGCTTGATTCAGTTGCCCACAGAGATGTTGCTGCTGCCTCAAGGATACCCTGGAATAGCTGAAGCACCCATTTGGGACTATGAGATATGACACAGGACCTTCTGTCTTTAAAAAAGCATGTTCAGAGTCCCTTAGAAGACATTCAGAATTAATATCAGTTGGAGGTCGCTGATATCATTTTATCTGTAGGCAGACAACTAAAAAAAAAAAGCAGAAAGAAGAGATTCTTTCCTAGAAGGTTGTTTATTATTATTATTATTATTATTATTATTATTATTATTATTATTATTATTATTGAATTCTTTCCCTTTAAGAAGACTCCTGGCATCTCCCTAATGAACCCCATAAGAATTGAAGACTTCAGGAGAATTATGCCCAGAGCCTTGGCTTCTGAGGGAGTTTTGCATGTTGATTCACTTTCTGCTGCCAAGTTCCTGAACTGCAGATCCAGAAAGGTTGAGCAAGCCTCTGAAGAAGTAAAAGACAAGCAAGCCTCCAAATATTTGAGGGTGTTGGCCAGCCCCACTGAGGGCTATCCCTGAAGAGACCACGAGGGGAACAAGCGGACAAGGTGCCTGTCCCTGGGAGATGCTGAAGGAGGAAATCAGAGGCACTGATTACAGGTGGAAAATCAAGTGGGGATGTGGCTCTAAAAGCCCTTGATGTGTTTCACCAAGGGGGATGGCCAAGGCCTGAGCGCATCCCCTGGAAAGGGGGATCCTGCACTTCCTGGGCTGCTCGGGGCTCTGGCAGGGGCAGTATGATGTGGGGGTGTGCAATTCCGAGTGCAGGACATTGGTAGGACACTTGCCAGGCTCTGTGGGGTTGAGGAGGTAACAAGGCCCTGGGGCTGTAAGGGACCAGTGTCCTCTGCTGGGCCTCAGTGAAAGAGGCTGCAGCTGTAGCCCTAAAGACACCGGTTCCACTGGGGGGCTCCAGCCCCAAAATGGCCCTCTGCTATGCCCCTCCACATCCTGTCCTACATTTTCCTGTATCTGTGCTTGCATCCCTGCAGACTTTTACCACACACTCACATTCCCACCTCACTCTGACCCCATGATTGCCAAAGCTCTCCTAATTTCTCTCCATCCTTACTAGCTTTGGCTTCAAACACAAACCTGTGTTTTCCTGAGGATTTACCAATACCTGTGGTTTCCCCCCAACACATCAGGCTTCTTCCAAAGCCTCACCCTATTGGAACTCTATCAGCCAGTATGTCCCAGCCCCACATTTGCTTGAATTGTCATTGGATTGAATCTCTACATTGCCGCCCTGAACTCGACATAATCCTTCTGGAATGGAGAAGGCCATACTAGAGCAGGTACACTTCTGAAGAGAGTGTGGCACATGGATAAGTCCACACCTCTGAAGGCACACCTGCAACCATCCATGGCTGTCAGTAAGTCCACGACACAGTAGGTAGAGCTTTGAAGGGACTGTGGCTCATGGATAAGGATGTGTTGGAACAGGTACACACCTAAGGGACTGTGGCCAGTGGATGAGCCCAGGCTGGGGCAGGGGTGAGGGGAGGAGTTCATTGCAGGGTCAGATTCTACGGCCTGGTCTGTGCTGTGGTTTAACCCAGCAGGCAGATAAGCACCCCACAGCTATTGGCTCAAATCCCCTGCCACAGCGCAATGGGGCAGAGGACTGAAAATGGTAAAAGTGCAGGTACTTCTTGGTGTAACAAACAAGTGTTTTGTAACAAAGGGGAAAAAAAAAAAAAAGTGATGCAGAATGCTATTGATGACCTCCTGCTGACCAATGCCCAGACACCCCTGGCCAATTCCCCCACTATTCTTGCTTAGCATCACATCATGTGGTATGGGATATCCCTTTGGCCAGTGTGGACCAAACTGCCTTCTCCTGTCCTGTGAGGCCACAACAACAGATAGACACCAATTCATGAACTAAATGGATTCACTGAACATTTGATTAATATGGACATTTCTGGGAGGTGGCCCATAGACTAAGGGAATGATATCCGTGTTCTAATTGCAGGGGGCTGATTAATGAAGACATATTGGAAAGTCCGGAACCTGTCATGGTATAAACGGTACAGAATAAGGGGTGAGTATTATCCTGGTTACTTCTTGGGTGACTTTTTTTGGCTCTCAACGCAGCTCAGAGAGGTGGTTTACTCCCCCACAGAGGGACACTTAATGGATAAGTCAGAAGTCCATATGTATGCCCTGTACAGATGAGGCTTCAGTGTGCACATTGTGTGCCTGTGCATGTGAGGCAAACCTGAGTGAGCACAAATGCCCTCTCCCTGTTTCCATTCCTCATGCCATGGGGCATCTCAGAGAAGTGCAGAGCAGGGCGATGCACTGCAGGGCTCAGGTGCCTCCCAGAATCTGGAAGAGGCAGCAGGAGCCAGAGGGACACCACAAGCACTGCAATGCCCTACCTTTGGGTGTACAAGGGTAGGACTTGTGTGTTCTTGCCTGTCTCCTGCACCACCCTCCCCTGCCTTCCTGGACTGTGTCAGCAAATGTGCCGGGGGACCAGAGAGCTTTCTGGAGACTTGGAATGACATCAAACCTGTCTTCCAGAAGAGGAAAAAAGAGGGTAGGAAAAATTAAGGCCGGTCAGCCTCACCTCCATCCCTGGGAAGGTGATGGGGCAAGTTTTTCCACGCCACCTCCGGGCATTTGAAGGACAAAAATGGGATTGCTGAAACCCTAGGGGAGGGGAAAGAAAGTGACACTGTCTACCTGCAGTTTAGCAAGACTGTTGACATTGTCTCCTGGAGACTACTTACAGCCTGATTGGTGCTATGTGGACTTAACAAATGGATGAGGCTGTGGGTGGGAATTTGGCTGGACAATCAGGCGCAGTTGTCATCTGTGATGGAAAGTTCTCCTGTCAGGCAGTTCCTAGCACCATCCCTCAGTGATGAGCGCTTGAGCCGGCACTGTTGAATGTCATTATTAACTCTCTGAATTACAGGATGGAGCACACTTTCAGATCCTTTCTGGATGGTGCCAAGCTCAGAGGAGCCCTTGACCAACCGCATCTAGTTTAGTGTGCCTTGAGCAGGACAGGTGAAGAGGATGCCATTCAGGGGTCTCTTCCAACCTGAGTTATTTTGTGATTCCATGACTCTTTCCCTGAGAGTGTTCTCTGAAGTCCCGAAAGGTAGAGGAAGAAGAAAAGAGAGAGAGGCAGAGGTAGAGAGACATCACGTGTTACTATGAACACAGTAAATCCTGTGAAGAATGTTTCCATATTTAAAGAAGTGTTAGAAAATTTGATTGATAAATTTCATTTAAAAAGCTTACTTTTTGTGTCCTCAGGTCCTGGCCCACAAGGCGAGTGCTGGCTGAATGTGTTCTTATGTGGTCTGTTGTGCCTCAGAAACTTGAGTCCAGTAGGAAGCATCTGGTCACCTCAGTCTCTGGAGCTGACAGGCCAGCAGCAGTAACATGGCTGGGGACAGGGCCTATGAGGTGACTGCTTCGTGAAGCAGCTGATGTGTCAGCTTTGCCTCCTGGCTGAGACCTGTGCTTTCTAGCTTACACCTGCCAGCATCCCTGATAAGGCAGCAGAAGGCGCCTGCTTGGCACATTGATTGTGAGATGCCCTCTGTCTGAGGGCCTGATAGGCCCCATGCAGGGAGAGGCCTTGGGTGTGGGTTTTCAAGTCCCTTCTGCCTGAGAACATGGTGGGCCAGCAACAGGCACACAACTTGGTCGCGTCTACCCTAGAAACTGGCAGGCCAGCAGCAGGTATATGGCTTGGAAGATCATGGTGAGGTTTATTCTGTCTGGTCAGGCCATAGGGCTCCAGAAGGCTAATGGCTTGGGACATCTGCCAGAAAAGTGGTTTGTGGATGATGGAGCTTTCTCTGGTGGTGGGAAACAGCAGAAGAGATTCAAAACTGCCACAAAGTGCTGCTTGGAAGTTTAAGACTGGGCATGAGGAGGAGGAAATATCACTGAAAGGGTAGTGCTGTGGTGCCAGAGGTCACCCAGAAGGAGTCTGTGGTCAGCCCATGCCATTGTGTTTCAAGCAACTGCCATGGAGGGTGGGGAGACATCAGTGAAAGTAAGGAAATGCCTGGATGAGAGCAAGGGGGAGAAGCAAGGTGGGTGCCTACAGCCTGCAGGGAAAAGTGGGAAGGGATAGGACAGGGCAGGACAGCCTGTGGTGGAGAAGATCGAGAGCACTGGCAAGGCTAGAAAGGCCCCAACAGAGCCAAGTCTTTGTCCCCCTGGCTGTGGCAGTTGTCTGCTACTGAGGCTCATGAGGAGACATGCTGTGCTCATGACACTGGGGCCTTGTTGCCTCCTTGCAACCCAGTGGGGAGGCCAGGAGGTGTCATAGCATTGTCCTTCACACAGCATCACACACCCCACATCCCACTGCCCCAGGAAGAGCCCTGAGCCATGGGTGAGGGTCAGGACCTCCCTTCCCAGGGGCTGTGGACAAGGCTTGGCCCTTCTGCTTCACCAAGCAAACCAAGGCCTTTACTCAGCATCAGAGTCTCCTGCACAGTGCCTTTGCCTACCTGCAATCATGGCCTCCGATTGTCTGCTCTAACAAGTCCATGGGGAGGCTTTGTCAGTAATGACCCTCACTGGGGCCCATTAATACTCCTAGACACTTCAAGGTTTCCTTCTGACTTGAACTTCTCCTGCAGTTACATCATTCTCCTCTCACTACCTGAGGTTTACGGACTCAGCACCAAATGCACCATGGGGCTCATTACAATTCAGTCATTTTCATCCAGTCTTCCAGACTTGTACAATTAATTAGTGAGGTTTGAAAAGTGCAGTTAAAGAGGAAGTTTTCTATGAGCACTTTACAGAAAGCATTTTCTTTATTTAAGATTAGTTTCCATTAATCTTGAGTTTTCATAAGAAGTGACAGAATCATTCTCTAGTTGACATGGATCCAATGTGCCTCCTAAGGAGGTCTGGATGTGTAGGAAAAGCAGTCCCCTGCAGTCCCAGACTGTATGGACAACCTTGCTGCTTACCTCCCCATCCCCACCACTTGTCTCATCAGCCACCTGGGACTTGCATCACTTTTCCTTACACCAGGCTTCTCCACTGAAGTCTGCAGCTGGATGTGACAGTTTTTTTGCACTAACTCCTGCCTCCTTTCCTCAGACATCTGTCTGCACACAAGTTTTTGTTGTTATTTTGGTGTGTGGCTGTCTTTGTTTTCAGTATTTATAAAAAATATATAAAAAAGAATCAAACACCAACAAAATGAAAAGAAACAAACGGAAACCAGAGCCCACAACAGTGAGCCAACTCCAAGTTGCCTCCAATGAGGTGCACCATCCACAAGGGATGACCGTACAAGTAATTTTTGACACAGAGTGACAGGAAATGGTAAAAGAGGAATACAGCTACAGAGTTGGCTACAGGGATGATGAGAGGGACCGATGAAACACAGGCAAGCTCAACCTCCCCGAAATCCCTAGAAGCAACTGGGTATATGAGAAGTATCTGAATGACCAAAGAGCAAGAGCAAGTGGAGGGGAACTCTGCAGAACAATGGAAACTGCACATGTCCACACATTCTGCTGGAAAGGTGACTTCCAGCATGGTCTGTTTCGTAAGGCCAGGTGGAAATACCTCAAAGACTGAGGAGATGAAGTGCAGTGCATAAGAGAAATTCTGGCAATGCCAGTACAGGGGAAGATCAATATTTTTCTCTCGCTGTAATACGCATCCTGAAATATAGTAATTTTGATTTATGGGACACCTCTCACATTGTATTAGAATTGTTCAGTCATTTCAGCTGACTGTAATGTGCTGATTGAGGCGAAATGTTTGAAATGCTTTAAAAACAAGTAGGTAATACTCAGACCTGCAGCAATAAAATGACAATTTTCTGTCCTGCATGGAGCCCTGATGCCACAAAACCCTCCCTGCCCAGGACTGTTCATGCCACCCCTCACTCCTGGCACAGAGAAAAATCTGTGACTTGTCGAACTCTCCTGCCTGTTAGAGCAGAGAAGAACTGAGTTAAAAAGATTCCCTGAAATGCTCCATCTTTGAATGGCTAAATTTGTGCCAATCATACCTGTATTATCTGCCTTTCTTGGTGGAAATGTTCACATTTTCTGTCTGTATAGTGATATATATATTTGTACAGCCACAGCTGTAACCCTTCCAGGGAGGGCGGGTTTGAGGCCTGTCCTGGGGCTGGGCCTTTTACAAGAAAAAGATGGGAGCAAATGCACCTGGGATACAGCAGTCCCTCACCGCGCCTGAACTTGGCTGAACAACAGCCAACCTTCGCTGTTGTCCAAGTAGGATGTGTTATACGGAGGGAATTGCAGCCCCGCACAGCCCACAGGGCTCTGTGCTTTGAGGAGGCCTCAGCACCATCCCCCTGTCTGCCATGCGGGAGGCAGAGGTGGTACACGAGGGAATGGCAAACATACCCTCAGCACGTCATGGTGAGGAAGAGGAGTAGGGCATGCGCCGCAGATGAAGAGGAGAGTGGGGAGAACCGTCTGGGACAGACGCAGCATGCTCCTTAAGGCTGCCGCAGGCTCCCCGCAGCCTGTGGCCATGGTTCCCCCCCCATCACCCCACCCCCACTCCCCCCCGGCTGTTTTCCAGGTCAGCGTGGATCATCCCACAGCCTCAACAGAACGTATGGGTGACCACGGCTAATGCCACAGGCCAGGATATTAAGTGCCTGAGTCTTGCTACACCGCAGCACCCCTTTTGCATCTGTCGGGTCGGAGCGCTGCTGAGATGGGAACGGCTAGCCCGCTTCTGTGACCAATCCATGGCCTGAGAGCCACACTGCGAGGCCTGGAGCGACTCCTGGAATGCTTGGTTATCCAGAGCTGGGCAGACACCAAGCCTCCCGTCCCAAGAAATGAGCCTCCTGGGCTCGTTGTCAGCGATCTATTGCACATTTTTCACCTATACAGGGAAAAACAACTCAGTGTCATGGTGGGTGAATAGTACGGAACCTGGTTTGGCTAGTGCTCGAGCGTTAACCACCCTGAATCACCTAGCGTGCTGACTAAGTAAATTTAGTAATGCCACTAGTGCTGCGCTACGTGGCTTGCTGCTTGACGTAAATATTAATAAGGCATGCTACGCTACAAAATAGAGCTGGGATTGATTTTTGTTACTTGTCCGTGGTCATGGTTGCGAGGACTTTGCAGGTATGTCTTATATCAACCTGAGTGATCATTCCCACTTGGTACACGTGAAGATACAGGAATTACAAGAATTAACCAAACAACTGAAGACAAATGATAGCAGGACCCCATTTGGAGACTGGACATGGGGGTGCCCATGGCTACAAAACTACCGTTATTTGGTTGCTTATTCTGTGTAATTTTTCCTGTGCATTGCATTCTGTGTCCCATGTCTATTGTCCCTGGTGCGGTCAGTAAGAGCTTGACTCAGCCCTGAACGTGCACTGCCATGTGCGGTGCCTTGGCAGCATGGCTGTGGGACCACGTGTGGGGCAGTGGGGCGATAAGGTCTCCCTTGAGCCTCCTAGGAGGAATGCAGGAACATTTACCGAGCAGCCAGGGATCAAGTTCAGAAAGCTAAGCCCCACTAGAATTGACTCTTGTCAGGAGCATCAGGGGCAACAGGAAGGGCTTCTACAGGTATATTGGTGATAAAAGCAAGACTAGGGAAAATGTGGGCCCTCTGCTGAAGGAAATGGGAGACCTGGTTACCTGGTACATGGAGGAGGCTGGGGTAGTCAACGACTTTTTTGCTTCATTCTTCACTGTCAAGTGCTCTAGCCACACTAGCCAATTCACAGAATACAAAGGAACAGACTGGGAGAATGAGGTACTGCAGATCCTCCTGGGAACTATTCCAAGGCACATGGAAAACAAAGAGGTGCTTGGTGACAGTCAACATGGCTCCAGTAAGGGCAGATCATGCCTGAAAAATCTGGTGGCCTTTTGCACATTTGCTGATGACTGTAAGCTGTGTGGCACGGTCGACACGCTGGAGGGAAGGGATGCCATCCAGGGGGACCTGGATAGGCCTGAGACGTGAGCCAATGCAAACCTCGTGAGGTTCAACAAGGCCAAGTGGAAGGTCCTGCACCTGGATCAGGGCAATCCTAAGCACAAATCCAGACTGGGTGGAGAATGGATTGAGAGCAGCCCTGAGAAGCGCCTGGGAGCATTGGTGGGTGAGAGACTCCGCATGAGCTGGCAATGCGCACATGCCATAAAAGAAAAGCAAGCCAGCCGTATCCCGGGCTGCATCAAAGGAAGTGTGGCCACGAGGCTGATCAGAGGGTTGTCCCACGAAGACAGGCTGGGAGAGTTGTTCAGTCTAGAGAAGAGAAGGCTCTGGGCAGACCTCATTGCAGCCTTCCAGTACCAAAAGGGGGCCTCCAAGAAAGCTGCGCAGGGACTCTTTCTCAGGGGGTGTAGTGATAGGCCGAGGACTAGTGGTTTTAAATTAAAAAGGAGTAGATTTAGATTAGATATAGGGCTGCTGGGCTCCACCAGGTCTAAATCTCTGAACGTTAAGGCTACTTCTTTGCAACTGTGCATTTCCCTTCTCTACCTGATTCTTCAGGCATTTGGAAAGTTCAGTTTGTAGAAGGCTCAGCCTTTGCCTGATTCTGTCAGTTTTCTTCCAGCTCTCTACTATCATTTCTCATCTCCACAGCTGGAAGTGATCAGGATCCAGGAGGTCTTGTACGTGCTTTGGTGAGCATTTCTTTTCATCCCCTAAACGGTGAATACCAGCCACCAGGCCTGCAGTTTGAGCCATCTGTGCCTCTTACTTTTCTCCTCATGCTCTGTAAACATCTTTTCAATCCACTTGTTCCAATCAACCCAAGAATTTACTAGCACAGGTCCCATTTGGGTGCCCACACAACGCTCTGAGAGTTTCCTTGTAAATATAACCCTAAGGGAACAGAAGCAAAGGATCGGTCCCCCAGCATATTATACGCATTATGTACACACAATCTCAGGAAGACACACAACTTGACCAGATCCTGCTGACTACCCCAGATGCTCTGGAGCCCAGTACAGACCGATACCACCCAGCATGGTCCTGCCCGGCCGCTGGAAGCCAGCCCAGTGCCCAGGGTCCCCAGCTCTCAGCCCAGGCTGAGGGACACGGCTGCCAGTTTCCCCTTTGCAGGTTCAACCAGTAACGAAGCTGAGCACCTGTGCCAGGGACACCCAGGGAGGACACTGATACAGCCGGTCACACAGACTACCACAGACAAGGCGCTGCTTTCAACAGCACCCACACGCAGGACTCACGTAACACACAGGCACAGACAGCCGAGTCCCCTCCTGCCCTGGGGCTGGCAGAGACAGCCGGTCACTGCTGCAGGCACACACAGCACTCTCGGGGTTCACAAGCACATACACAGCCGCAGACCTGGCCCTGAGAGTCCTTTCAGATGCCCTCAGATTCCCCATGCCTCTGCCTGCTCCTCGTCCCCATGGGCCTCCCCTCCAGGTCTGCCACGGAGCTCCCCTAGCTAGGAGGGAGCTATGGGGACGTGGGCTGAGACACAGACTTCTGCACTGGAAACGCGCGCAACTGGCAGCGATGAGTATCATGACGGGAAGCCACACTTAAGACAGCGCAGGCATAGAAATGGGAGCCTTGGCAAGAGCTCTCCTTTCAACCCACATTCCTCTTTCAAAGCAGAGATCCAGCTTATGCATACTCAAGTCTAGGGTGGATGAAGTGACACAAGCAGTCTGTTTGGGAAGAGCCCCGGTGCTCTTTATTTTCCATTCAGGGGCGGAAAGCGGGAGAGCTTCCCAGCCCCTTTGCTCAGAGCTCCGCTGCTGCCGTCACCGTTCCCAGCACCTTCCCCTCCACTGCGGTACCAGCACCTAGCGCTAGGGAGTCAAAAGGAAAAGAGGATGAGCAGGTTGTGTACAGGCTGAACACAGAGAAATACTGCAGGCTTAGCTCGGGCCGTGCACGTAGGGGTCTGCTTCCCATGGAGCTTCAAGGCTGCCGTGAAGCGAGACAGATGCCTCGTGCCCAAGCTCACGACAAGGTCCCCGGGGGTGCAGCTCATCAGCCTGGGGCTGGGTCAGGTGGAGCGGAGGACCCTGGGTATTCTGCACAGGTATTCCCCCTCAGGGCAAGGTGTCTTGGTGTCAGCGCTCTCCAAAGGAAGGACAGACTCTCGGCTTTGGAAAGGGGAGAGGCAGCCATCCAGGGGACCCCTTTGTTTTCAGACAGGACTTTCACATCCCACATGGGAAAGCCTGTTCTGGGTGCCCAGCCGCTCCCCGCAGGTGTCAGGGAGCTCCAGTCCCAAAGTCTCCAGAGTCTCCAAAGCCTGCGTCTGTCTCGGGAGGGGTGTCGGAGACGTGCCCTCTTTCTCCCAGTGCTGCCCCCAGGGGAAGGATGGGCCTTGCAGCAGCGGGAAGCACCATCCCTTTTTGGAGATACTTACCAGGGGAGCTGCTGCTGCTGCTCTTGCCGCAGCCGGTTTGCCTCCGCAACAATTCTGAATATACTTTGTTGGTGGCGATGCGGCTCCAACCTTTCCAAAACTTGGAGTGCTCGTGGGGAAAGGCGGCTGCAACAACAGGAGAAAGGGATCCCTCAGCCTCTGTCAGACACCCCTTCTGCCTCTCCCCTCAGCCAGACCCTGCACCCATGCGTGCACCCACCCTTTCAACCTGTGATGAGTTTTAGGCCTTGGTGGTAACCAAGGTCATGCCCACTTTAGGAGGAATCAAAGGGTGTCATAGGCAACCCCAGGACTCAGGGACCGGGCTCCTGGATATGTCCTGACATCACTCAACAGCTACTCCAGTGCCCCAGGACGGGAACGGAGCCGGCACACACTTACTCAGGCTGGAGTCTCTTCAGCTTGGCTGCTGCTCCCAAATCCTCTGCTGGGGCAGGGTTCTCAGCCTTCCTCCACCTCCTCCTGACCTCCTTGCTCCTGGGCTGGGCTGGAGGATGGGGAGCCCAAGCATGTTGGCTGTTGAATCGCTGCAAGGAGAAGACACTCTCATCAAACAGGACTGGACACACAGGTGCTGTTTCCCAGAGGACCTCTTGAAAGGACCCTGCAGCAGGACCTGGGAACCAGGCGACTCGGCGCTGCCAGCCCACGTCTGGCTGCTGCTTTTATCCCTCACTTTCTGCTGACAACCTCTCCCTCACAGGGAGGAGCAGGCAAAGCCCTGCCCTGCGCTCTGGTGCCCGTCCTGCTCCCACCACCCTGGGACCTGCCGACCTCGGAGCACTGGTGGAGAGGATCGCCGCTGTTCTCAGCGGTGGTGATCACTGCCAGTACCTGGGGTATCTGTTGGTCCTCCCCCTCAGACCAGGCTTCCCACGCAGCCATTTCTGCCCGGGCTTGCTCTTGTAGCTTTTGGTACGTGGGCCATGAGCTGTCTGTTTGGTCCCACTGCGAAGACAGCTTCCAGACCTCCTGGAGGAAAAAAAAAAACAACAAACACAACAGCAGACAGGATTGGTCTCAGCTGTCCCTCAGGCCTAACCCGCACTCCTGCCCCCTTGCCTCAGCTGGTCTGTCAGCAGTGCTTCGACCCTCAAGGATGAGGGGCCCTGAAGCTAGGCCAGGCTCCTCAACTCGTGACAAACACAGCTGAACAGCCCGCGGTGACCAAAGCCCTCTGCCATCAATGACCCAGAAAGGCCTTGTTCCTTTTCCATGGCCCCTGGTCAAAATGAAGTGGCTCATGGCAACACGGGAGGCAGTAAGAGGCAGGGAAGGTGTGCGGGACGCCACCTTCCGTCTCCTGAGGAAGAGATGAAGGAGGTAACAAATGTGAAAATGAACGCATCCCAAGGGACCTGCTCGGGATCGCTCCACACAAAGAGGCTTTTGTACAGGACCAAACAGCACGGTCATTGCAGCAAGGCAGAGCAGGTACCTGCAGCGCTCTCCTGGAGGCTTCAGGAGCAGGGAGCGCAGTGGTGGTGGACTTGGCTCGAGGAGCTGTTTCCTGCCTGTCTGCCTTCTTCGTCCCGGGGGAGCTGCCTGGACACGGGGGGAGCACACTGCAAACAGACACCAGGAGGAGGCTGCATGAGCCCAGGGGAATTCGGTCTCCAGTCCGCGCTCGCAAGCTGCGTCAGCCTCTGCAGCAGACGGCAGTTCCGCAGCGAGCGGGCATATTGGACTGGCCGTGTTCACTTCAGCAGAGACAGAGAGAGCCAAACACAAAGCTGTGGCACCACCTGCCTTCAGGAAGGCTCGGGATGCCTGCATCCAGGCCCTTTTTGGTGGAAGAAGGAGAGGAGCAGTGTCTTGTGCAAGGACAGGATCCGAGAAACACCATTATGGCCCACCCGGGCTTTACTTTAGCTTCTCCTCTGGGGCCCTGAAACAAGGTGCACTTACGGGTGGAAAACAGATTATCGCTGGGGAGCCAGTAACATCGGAGAAAGCCATCAGGTAAGGAGGGCAGTCATGCCATCTCCCTACCGCAGCACTCTCTTGTGCCTGCCACAATGTTTGGGATATCGTTTGAAAAAAATGCCAGAAAGAAACTTTTCCATCTGCTATCACAGCTCCTTAGGCTGGAAGAAACAGCAGGGGAGATGGGGCCACGGCAATCCTAAGACACGGTGAGACATGTTAGAATGAAGGCAGGGGATGTTTGCTCCCACAGACAAGAAGATGGACTCTGCTGCAATGTGGGGGGACTCCTGAAGGGAGAAGAGCTTCTGCAACAAGGCTCTGCATTCAGCTCCCCCAAGGATCGGGGCCCTGCTGGAAAATGAAGCTGGTGTGCCAGTCTCAGGCAAACGTGCTGCACGCTTGCCATCCGTTGAGACAGCGGCCTCCGCTGGGACGTGTGTCAGGAGCCACCCTCCGGTTGGTGGGTCCAAAGGGGACATCTCTCCTGTGTGGCTGCAAGTGGCTCCTTCCTCCTTTCCCGCAGGGGTCTCACCTGGTAGAAGGCTTCTTCTCCAGATCTTGCTGCCTTGTGCCCGGCTCCCAGCTTGTCAGCATGGGGAGGGAAAGCTTCTTCCTCCTCTGCAGCAGGTTGCCAGGATGGCACTCTGAAACTAGGAAAGGAGGAAGCTCTTCAGAGCAGCTGCGTGGGCACTGCCTTTTAAGCTGGTTCCAGTCAGCCAGCATGGGACAGGGACCACCCCCAGACAGCAGGGACCTGTTCCCTTACCTCTTCTGGTCCTGCGCTCTCCTGCAGCTTCCTCCTGTGAGGTGGTGGAAACTTTGGCCTCTGGCCTTCTCCTCACAGTCAGATGAAACCTGGAAAACAAACGAAGACACGGCCTTGAAGAAGGCTGGCCTCCTACCCGTTGCAGCTTGCTGGCAGTAATCCTCCTGGTGTTGCACAAGGCATGGCATCCCTTTTCCGTCATGTCCATGCATGGGGTTTCTTGTCAGTCTTCCCGCAGCACCTGAAAAGGTAGCCTAAATTCCCCTCCACATGCAGGCAACTCTCTTTGACGGGAATTGGGGCAGCACGGGCACAAGAAACACAACCACAATGCCCCTCCTCTCCAGGTGAAGACACTCGTAGCCGAAGCTCAGCATTAGTTAACCAGGAACCAGTCTCCTCGGGGCTTAGCCCTGACTGGATGCTGAGCGTGGAGACCCAACCGCGCACGTTCCAAAGCAGGAGGTGGGAAGCCTCCCGCTGGGTCAGCCAAGGGCTGCGGAGGAAATGCACTCACCTTGGGAACATCTGGATCCCACGAGCGGTGGTCTCTCCACTGAAGTCAGTCAGATGTGCCGGCCACATTCTCTGCAAAGAGACACAGACCTGCTGGAGGGTTTCTGAGGCAGTTTTCTCACGGCTCTCATTGACAGGAAGCAAACCTGTCTCCCAAGCCAAAAGAAAGCCTTCTCTCCAAAGCCCTCCTCCAAAGCCTCTTCCATGACGCTTTGTTCTGCTCTGGAGGAGCTGCATGGCAGAATATGGAGGCTGTACAGTAACACTGCCAGGCTTTTTGCAGGGGCAAGCGTCCAGAGGCTCAGAAGAAACTCTCTTTGCTCATGGAGAAAGCAGCTAAGGGGGCAAGCACGGGGAAAGGCATTTGACTGGCCTGCCGTGTCCGGGCTGGCCAACAGCGATCGGATTGCTCGCCCTTCGCTAGGATTCCCAAGGAAGTTGAAGTAGCCCTCAAAACCTCACCAACTTACACTTTTGAGCAGTGCAACCAGGTCCGCAGTTCTCTCCAGACATTTGACACAGTCTAGATAAAACTTCATGCAGAGGAAACCATCTTCGCACGTCAAAACACCAATGTCCCTGAAGGCAAAGGGGACGTGCTCCTTGTTCCTCAGGAGGAAGCAGTACAAGAGGATGGTCTCTTGCACACAGTTCTTCACCACGTGCAGTGGGAAGGAGGTGGCTCGCGATAGCTGCACGTAGTTCAGCGGCTCAATCTTGACGCCATCTGCAAGGAGAAGCAACATCCTCAGTGACACGGCAAGCCCAAGTTGCTTGCAACATTCAGAACAAGTTCCCAGAGAAAGGGTCGCTAAGAGAAACAGCTCCTGGGGCACGGTTTCTTTTGGGGGAACTCAAGCTGTACCCTGACCGTTGGAGACAATCCTCTACTTCCCCCAGGCCTTTCCAAAGAGCAGGGAGAACAAACCGTTCCGGACAGGGGGCAGGAAGAGGGGGGCTGCTGCCTTCTCACCAGGGAGGATCTCAGTGGGACAGTAGATCTCCTCCAGCCACAACTCATCGATGTCCAGCTGGAAGAAAGGTCTTCGAACCAAGAGCAGCTCTTGTTTGCCATGGAATTGCTCTTGGACAACAGCAAAGGTCCCGAGTCCCGCAACCTGAACGCCCTGCACACAGAAAAGACAGAAAGGCTGACGAGGGAGTTCTTGAGAGACGGGAAAAGGGATGACTGTCAGAGCAGGGGGACACTGCTCTGTGCCCTGCCCACTCCTGAGGGACAATGGGGCAAGGTGGGGCACTTTGGAAAGCTTTGCAAAAGAGCCGCATCATCTGTTTCTCTCGTCACCCCCCTCACAGGATTTGCCAACATCCCTTGGCTAGAGAAGCGCCCGGAGGTTTCCAGCACATGGATTAGGCCTAGGACTGATTCCCAGCAATTGTCCTAGGCACGGACCCAGGATATTCCCCCATCTCTCTGCTCGCCCTCTCCACTCAGACCGCAGGGAAGAGTGAAGCCCTAGGGGGTGCCAAACACCTCAGAGGCAGAGCACATCTGGCCTTGGTTTCTCTCCCAGCTGGCCAAGAAGCTGCTCCGGGCACCCTGGGCAGTCTCAGTGCACTGCCATGGTGCTCGGGCAGGGATTGCTCTGCAGGGCCCAGGACACCAGCCCACCTTATCCTGCTTCAGCTCTTCCAGAATGTACTCGGATACAGCATCCCAGATAGCCTCAGTCTCTGGAAAGCAAGGAGAAGACAGGTCAGGCTCCAGGCCAGCCAGCTCACAACCTCTTGGCAAGCACCTCACCCAGGCGATGACACATGCAGGCATACACAAGCACCCCAGAAAAACACCGTGCAGGCATTCCTGGGACATTCCTGAGAGGCCTGGGGGAGCTGCAGGCCACACCAGTCTCTGGGACACCGAGGTCTTTCCTCCCACAAACAGATCCCAAAGAGGCACCAGCTCCCAGGGAAACCTGGCCCTGGACTGCCCCCATCAGGAGAAGTCTGAGCCATGCCCAGAGGAGCCCTAGGCCTCAGGACAGCCCTGGCATCAGGACCCGGGAGTCTTGGCTGCCACATTGTCCCCTGAGCCCAGCGGGACCCTCAGGCAGGGCTCTCGCAGCAGCCACCAGCTCTGTCCAGCACCACCAGCACCCCCCAGCCCAGGACCTGCAGCTTTGGACAGCTGACAGCCCCTGGGCTGCCCCTTGGGAAGGGGCTCCTGACACCCTCACCTTTGGGGGAGAGCTGCAGGAGCACTGGGAATGCGGAAGCCAGGTCAGAGTTGATGGTCACCCTCCAGCAGCCCTCCATATCGCTTGCTGCTGGCCCTCAGCTCAAGACAAGGGATGCCCGCCCTGGCTCCTCAACCACAGCTCCTCTGCAAGGTGCCCCTGCTCCTCCGCCCGTCAGCGAGGGTCGCCCAGTGCAACCTTGCTGCCTGCTGCCCCCACTCCTGGCCACAGAAGGACAGCGGTGGGGAGCACCCAAGCAGCGCCCAGCAGGGACCAGGCCTTGCAGGGAAGTGCCGGCACTGCCGCTGCTCCAGTGAAGATATCCTGGTGATGCAGTGCATCCCCCTGTGACATCAGCACGTGTCATTTGAAGGCTTATGAGGTCAGCAGCATGGAGACGGCACAGCTCGGGAGAGAGACGAGAGATTTCCCTTCTTGTCCTGAGAAACCGTCACCTCCCTTCTGCCCAGTTCTTTAGCAGCATTTCCTGACAAATCCACCAGGAACATCTCCACATGGTGACAAAGGCCATGGAATAAAGGAAGTGGAGCACTGGAGAAATCACCGCTGTCCGCCTGCCTCAACACGCCTCTGCTCTTGGAAGCCCTTCCAGGAAGGTGGGGTTTGAGGCCTGTCCTGGGGCTAGGCCTTTTTCAAAAGATGGGAGCGAAGGCACCTGGGATGCAGCAGTCCCTCACCGCGCCTGAACTTGGCTGAACGACAGCCAGCCTTTGCTGTTGTCCAAGTAGGATGTGTTATACGGAGGGAATTGCAGCCCCGCACAGCCCACGGGGCTCTGTGCTTTGAGGAGGCCTCAGCACCATCCCCCTGTCTGCCATGCGGGAGGCAGAGGTGGTACACGAGGGAATGGCAAACATACCCTCAGCACGTCATGGTGAGGGAGAGGAGTAGGGCATGCGCTGCAGATGAAGAGGAGAGTGGGGAGAACTGTCTGGGACAGACGCAGCTTGCTCCTTAAGGCTGCCGCAGCCTCCCCGCGGCCCGTGGCCGTGGGCCTCCAGAGCAGGAGGAGCCCGTGGAAGAGGCTGAGGTGGAGGGGCAGCCTGCCCCTTGCAGCCGGGCTGCCAGATCTGCCTGCAGGAGACCACTTGTGCTTTTGTGTGCACAACAAAGGAGGAACCCGTCGTGATTTAGGATCTAAAGTCTCTCACTTCAGGAGACCTGTGGCATACTGCACGCAGATGCACGTGGTCTTGTGTCAGCTGGACTCTGACAAATGGGCTGCAGGGAAAGACAAGAGTGAGCCAGTGCAGCGCTGGGTGTCGGGCTGGGCCCTGAAACCTCATCTCTTTCCATGTGCTGAAAAGCAGCTGGACTACAACATGCATTTGGCAAGGTGAGTGTCAAGAAACAATGCAGTGCAGATGAACATTTAATGCAAAGTGATTCGGTCAGTCCATGACAATCAATTTATCCATCATATTCACTCCCCTCCCAAAGGACCTGAATAATTGCAATATCCTATTGTTCTTCCCTCAGTAATCCTAATAACATAAATAAGGACCAATAGTTGTTCGTTTAAATAGTTTGGTTCAACTTCAAGTTACTCTCTTAACTACCAGTTGAAGCGGAGACTGTGGTTACGTCTTCCATGTCGCTGGCGCTGACCGACGTGTGTGTAGTTCCCAAAGGTACCCCAAAACTAATACCTAATAGTCTGCTTATTTCAGTAACTACCTTGGCTATAAATTGTGGACCTCTGCCTGATGACGTTCCCAAAGGTACCCCAAATCTCAGAATTATTTCTTTTAACAGAGCTTGTACCCCTTCTCTCTCCTTACTGGTACGACACAGAAAGGCCTCAGGCCAACCTGCATACTGATTAGAGAAGTTGAGATAAAGGAGGAATAAAATGTAAACAGAACATTATGTTTAGGACAGGAAACAGATGTATGGACAATATATTTCAAAGAGGACATTGGAGGACAATATATCTCAAACTGGACATTGGAACCCAAGATAAGGAAATAATTAGCAAAAACCAGTCCTTGCGGTTAGGAAGAAAGCAAACTCAGCAGAATCCTGACCAAGGGTGAAAAGTACACTGTGAGGAAGACTTATGGCCTTCCTCCCTGAGACCACCACCCACAGCCCACACAGACCACACCCACAGCTGGGCAGCTGAACTCCACCACAGCCACTCTCTCACTCCCCCTCCTCAAAGGGAAAGGGGGAGAAAATATGATGAAAAGGGCTCAAGGGTTGAGACAAGGACAGGGATATCGCAGCAATTACTGCCATGGGCCAAACAGACTCAGCATAGGGAGATCAATATAATTTCTTACCTATTACTAACAGGCTAGGGCAGTGAGAAGCTAAAAGAAAACTAAAAAACACCCTCCAACAATCCACCCTCTTCTACGTCTATCCCCCAAACAGTGCAGGGGAATGGGAAATGGGGGCTGTGATCAGTCCCTGACGCTTCATCTGACCTTGGGGTCTGCAGGGCTGGGTCTCTCTCCTCTCCCTCCCTACAACATGCATTGGCTGACTACATGCATTGGCATGACTACATCATTGGCATGACTACAACATGTATTTGGCAAGGGGAGTGTCAAGATACAGGTTTTCCTGTTTGCAAGTCCCAGATCCTGGTGAACATCACCTATGTCGGCCCATCTGGCAGCTGTGCTCAGAAGCTGTCTCCAAGAACCCACAGAAACCTTGGGAATGTTTGCACCCAGCAGTGTCCCTTTCCTGTGACCGTCCGAGTGATTAAAGGCCTCCAGGGTGACATGGAGTCATTGAACTCAACTTAGTCCAACGGCTTCCACAAGACTTTGTCCACTTCTTCAGCCTGACTGCAGGCATTTATCTCTGACCACACTGTCACCCTAACTGCCTCTGCTCTGACCCTCACCCATAAGGGCTCCCTCAGTCTCCTGCCCATCCCATAGACGAGCTCCATGCATCCAGACAGATCCTTCACATGGAGGGCAACCCCCTGTTGATCAACCCCGCTTGACTCTTCTGAGGAATCTGCACCCATCCAGCACGGCACCCCAAGCTGAGGGACCTGTCCCCCCACACCTCAGCAGCTCTTCCATCCATGTCCCAGCCCTGTGACAGCAGGCGGGGTTCGTGCCCCAGGCTGAGGGCATTGGGGCACATCTGGGCTGCAGCACCTCAAATGTGGCCCAAGGGCCAAACTCAGGCTTGTCCCAGATCCTGTGCCCAAGCCCGGGCATGCAGAGGCTTTCCTTCAGAGCAGAGACATGCTGCTGTGGATGGCAGATGGCCACAGGAGGATGAAATGAGTGGCCCCAAGGAGAGCAAGCCCTGGTGTTCCTGAGGCCAGAAAGAAACAGGCCTGGGCTGTGCCGCCCTGACAGCAGAGGGCCATTGGTGGTGTTGGTGCAGCCCTGAGGGCCAGTGCTGGAGCTGGGGCTGATCTCCAGGCAGGAGAAGGGACTGCTGCCAATGTCCTTGGCTATGGGCGTCCTGTGATCCAGGGACACAGAAAAAAATCACTGGGCTGTGTCTTGAGTAAAGGATGGGGTTAAGAAGCAGCAGCAGTGTTTGCAAACGCAAGTGGAAACCCCAGTGTGATGCGCCTCATATCCATGCGCTGCCTGCCTCTGCTGGATAGAGGAGGGACAGACCTTGGCTTGCTGCAGCCCTGGGAAGCGGCCACTTGCTCATAAGCATCAAGTCTGTTGGAGATGCCATCAGGGGTGCCCGTTAAGTACCAGCTATGAATGGCCAGAGCTGTCCTGTGGGTCCTGTGCTGCCCGTGTCAGCTGCATGCTCCAGTGGTGCTGGGCAGCGTTGGCATCTCAGGTAGCACTGCAGGCCTGGAATTGGCTATTACATGGAGCAGCTGCCCTCAACGTGGTTAGGCAATGTAGGGATGTCCATGAGACAAGTGTCGTTACAGTCACTGGAGATGGAGGGAAAACCAGATGGAGAAGAGGGAGAGAGAGACTGAGCTCTCCCTGTGGCACAGTTCTCCATTGGGTCACGTGGATGCCTCTACAGGCTGCCCTGAGCCTACTGAGGAGGGACAGGTTTAGTTGTCCTAAATGTGTGCATTTGCTGCCACTTCAGTTGGCAAAGATTTTCCCCACCAGCCTCAAGGGGATTCCTCCAGGTATTATTGCCCTGTCCCTCAGGGTTCCTCCATGAGAGCTTGCAGATACCTGCACGTCCCTCTGCCCCCTGACATGTCACCAGGTGTTTGCAACCCCCTGATTTCCTCCATCTCCATTGGTGATCATGTCTCTTCCTGGAGGTGAGAAATGGAGCTCACCTGCAGGTGCCCATGTTATGGACACCTAAATTGAGGGCAGAGTAATCCCAGGTCCTGTGGGTTTGTGGCAGGCATGGTAGGGATCTGAGCCCCATTACAGCCCCAGGACAAAAACCCAGCATGAGATGCCTCAAGTGACTCTGCTCAATCCCTTCCATAAGCAGGGGGTTAAAGGAGTTATTTTTGTGACCATGTCTGGGTGTCCCATCATCATCTGGGATGAGAAGAGGTGATTGTTGTAGGTAATTCTTTTTCTGCTAGGAGAAATGAGCCTGGTGTGAAGAAGTGTGTGTGCCCAGGGGAGGGAGGGAAGCCCAGGGATTCCTTCAGGCTGTTTCCCAGCAGGTTCCCCTGCAGCCCCAGGGCCATGGGCAGGGAGCCTGGTGGGGGGCAGAGCAAGGGAGGCCTTGGGCTGGGCCTCTGCTGCTGAGCTGGGCCGGGCTCCTGGGCCCAAGGGGAGCTCCTGGCAAGCGGGCAGCGCTGCAGACAGCCAGCTCTGCCCAGGAGCAGCTCCTCTGCCCAGCGCAGCAGGGCTGGGGGCACTGCCTGCACAGACAGAGTGGGTAAAGGCAGGCAGAAGTGGCAGGATGCACAGAGCTCGCTGGGGGAGAACACTTGCCAGCCCTGAGCCCGGTAAGTGTCTGGCTGGAGGGCAATGCAGCCGCAGCTCCTGGAGGAAGGAGAAGCCGGGGGTGCAGGCAGGGGTGCCCAGGGCTGTGGTGCAGAGCAGGGTCCCTGCTGTGCCCCAGGGGCTGTGTGCCGGGGCAGGGCCTCTGCCGCCTGCCAGGCTCAGCACTCAGCCTGCCCGGGGAGCTGCCCAGGGCGCTGCGGGGAGAAGCTGCGGGTGGGAGGAGCCCCCCCGGCAGGGCAGGGTCCTGCTGCTGGCGGGAGGCTGCTGCCTCAGGCAGCCTGCTTTCACGTCCACAGCTCACCAAGGGGACTTCCAGGAAGGTGTTACTAAGAATACAGGCAAGGGATGACTTCGTTTTCAGATGAGGATCTTGTAAAGTCAGTGGTTTTTGTTTCCTCCTAAGGGAAAATGAATTGGCACTGTCAGGTGTAAATACAGCACTAAGATCTTTATCAGGAGAAATCAGTAGATCTGCCGGGTACCTCATAAAGGCCTTTTACACACTGCTCTGCCTACAGACCGCACCAGCATCACCTTTGCTGGACACATCCTGGTTTGTCTGACCTGCTCTTGTGCACCTGCAAGCAGGGAGATGCTTTTGATCACTCCCCTGCTGCCAGGGGGTGTCTGCAGGGCAGAGCTGTGTGAACAGGGGCTGGGCTGGTGTCTGTGAGTGATGACAAGAAGGAGATGTGGGAAGCAGCTACTGGAAGGGACAGCTGCGGGCAGTAGAGACATTGGCAGAGAAGGAGAGGGATCTTGTGGCAGAAATGCTGTGGTGGGTGGACTTTGGCTGCTGCTCCCTGTCTGTCCCTCCCATGCGGACGCTGTCCTCTGAGCAAGCCCCCTCGTTCTCCTCTCCCCCCAGCAGAGCCTCTGCCTTCAAGGCCAGGGCATCCAGGCCATGAGCTGCCTCCTCTGCAGCCACAGCTCCTGCAGAGCAGAGCTCCATCTTCCCTGACACGGGCTGGTTTCACTCTGCGGATCAAAGAGGCTGGGAGTTACAGCCCTGTGACTAAACTAGGATGAGATGAATCTGTCTTTCTTCCCTTACATAGGCTGATGGCCAATATACCATCATTTCTCATGATGGTAAATAGGCAAAAACCCTCACTGGACCAAATGCCACTCATGCAATGCAGGGACCCAGTCGCTGAAAATGTCTCCCTTCACATATAGGAAGCCCCATGTGTCCAGTGTGAGCAGGAATGAGTCCTCTGAACTCTACCTTAATATCTCCTTCTGTTTTCTCCTTGGACAGGTGCCTATTCCCTGGAGCACCAGATGTCCAACAGCAGCTCCATCAGCGAGTTCCTCCTCCTGCCATTCGCAGACACGCGGGAGCTGCAGCTCCTGCACTTCGCGCTCTTCCTGGGCATCTACCTGGCTGCCCTCCTGGGCAATGGCCTCATCCTCACAGCTGTAGCCTGCGACCACCGCCTCCACACCCCCATGTACTTCTTCCTCCTCAACCTTGCCCTGATTGACCTGGGCTGCATCTCCACCACTCTCCCCAAAGCCATGGCCAATTCCCTCTGGGACACCAGGGCCATTTTCTATGCAGGATGTGCTGCACAGGTCTTTATTTTTCTCTTCCTGATGTCAGCAGACTTTTATATTCTCACTGTCATGTCCTATGACCGTTACGTTGCCATCTGCAAGCCCCTGCACTACGGGAGCCTCCTGGGCAGCAGAGCTTGTGCCCAGATGGCAGCAGCTGCCTGGGGCAGTGGGGTTCTCTATGCTCTGCTGCACACTGCCAATACATTTTCCCTGCCCCTCTGCCAAGGCAATGCTGTGGATCAGTTCTTCTGTGAAATCCCCCAGATTTTCAGGCTCTCCTGCTCAAACTCCTACCTCAGGGAAGTTGCACTCCTCATATTGAGTGGTTTTCTGTTTTGGGGGTGTTTTGTTTTCATTGTGCTCTCCTATGTGCAGATTTTCAGGGCTGTGCTGAGGATCCCCTCTCAGCAGGGACGACACAAAGCCTTTTCCACATGTCTCCCTCACCTGGCCGTGGTCTCCCTGTTTATTAGCACAGGAATTTTTTCCTACCTGAAGCCCCTCTCCCTGTCCTCCCCATCCTTGAATGTAGTGGTGGCAGTTCTGTACTCGGTGATGCCTCCAGCAGTGAACCCCCTCATCTACAGCATGAGGAACCAGGAGCTGAAGGATGCCCTGAGGAAAGCGATTTTGTGGACATTTTTCAGAAGCGATAAACTTTTCCTCTCTCTCCACAAATGACTCACAGTCTGTCCCATGACAGACCTGTTTGGTTTTAGTTGCTGTTATTGTTTTTTTATGCATATAATATATATTATTTATTAATATACATGAATACATTTTTTTTCTGTTGTTTTTGTTATACGTGGTTACCATGTTCCTTCACAACTGTTTGGATTCCTTCCACTTCTGCTGAGGCATCAACCTTCTCTCTTTCTCCTGGAGCCCACATAAAGTATGTATCTGGGTGTGAGATGACCCTCTCATAGCCTCTGTGTGGTATCTCTGCATCTGAGGCAAAGGAGGTGTCTGCTGTCTCTGTGGAGGCAGTGGGGATGCAGCAGGCACAGGCAAGGGAGACTGCAGGAGGATTCATGTTGTCTTCAGGCATATCTGAACATACCTAGTGCCTTTGGAAATGCTCCATAATCCTTCCAAGCATCTTGCATATCTAAAGACCCCTGGGGAAGGAGTTTTGTCAGCACTCGTTCCCATCCATCTGGGTTTTCTTCCCACCCTGACCAGCATGGCCAGAACAGAGGCAACCAGGAGCACTCAAAAAGATCAGTGGAGGGATGGGGACTGATGCGGTGATCTGGGCTTTAAATTGCCTTGGAGAGGCAAGCATGACCCAGGAGCCATATCAGTCTGCTGCTGTTCCTCAGTCCCTGTCCCTAGCACATGTCCTTGAGACAATCTCCCCACCCTGAGTGCTTGCCAGTACCCCAAACATAACCCTTGGGCAAGGCTGGAGGTGCTGGGGTGAATCTGGAGGGCCATGGTCCAGTTGTGACCATGGGCAGGACAAGCCCTCTTCTGGATCCTCTGCAGGGCTGGCAGCCTCTGTGAGCCCCACGAGAGGAGGGAGCAGACAGAGGAGGTCCTGGGGCCCTGCAGACCATCCTCATGCCCAAGGGGCTCTCAAGCAGCATACCTCAAGGCAGAGATCGTAGAATCACAGAATCATCGAACAGCTTGGGTTGGAAAAGACCTTAAAGACCATCTAATTCCAACCCTCCTGCCATGGGCAGGGATGCCGCCAACTAGATCAGGTTGCCCAGAGCCTCGTCCAACCTGGCCTTCAACACCTCCAGGGATAGGGCATCCACAGCTTCTCTGGGCAACCTGTTCCAGTGCCTCACCACCCTCTGAGTGAAGCATTTCCTCCTAATCTCTAATCTAAATCTCCCCTCTTTTCCTTTAAAAACAATCTCCCTTGTCCTGTCATTATCCTTTGCTTATGCAGCCCAGGATGCAGTTGGCCTTCTGGGTTGCAAGCACACACTGCTGGCTCATGTCGAGCTTTTCATCCACTAGAACTCCCAAGTCTTTCTCTGCAGGGCTGCTCTCAATGAGTTCTTCACCCAGTCTGTCCTCATGTCTGGGATTGCCCTGACCCAGGTGCAGCACCTTGCACTTAGTCTTGTTGAACCTCATTAGGTTCACATGGGCCCACTTGTCTAGCTTGTCCAGGTCCCTTGGATGGCATCCCTTCCTTCTGGTGTATCGCTGCACCACTCAGCTTAGTGTCATCTGCACACTTGCTGAGGGTGCACTCGATCCCACTGTCTATGTCGTTGATATTAATATTAAACAGCACCAGTCCCAAGACAGACCCTTGAGGAACACCACTCGCCACTGGCCTCCACCTGGACATGGAGCCAACACTTCTGGGCACAGCCTTCAAGCCAATTCATTATTGACTGAATGCTCCACCCTTCAAATCCACCGCTCTCCAACCTGGAGATCGGGATGTCATGTGGGACTGTGTCAAAGGCTTTGTAGAAGTCCAGGCAGGTGCCATCTTTCCTTGTCAGCTGATGCAATCACTCCATTATAGAAGGCCACCAGATTGGTCAGACATGATTTGCTCTGCTTCTTGTAGCAGGAAAAAAGGAGAAACTGCCCAAGAAAACTACCACCAGCCCCAGCCCCTCATGCCAGTAGTTCCCAGCACCAGCCTTCCACCACGGTTTGGGGAGGGCCAGTTGCTGAAATGTGAGCACCTCCATCCTCCTGCTGGGCTCAGGGCCTGTACCGGGGGAATGGCCAGCCCAGCCTGGTCCCTCTCTGGGCCCAGAGCCCAGCCAGCCCCAGGGCAGGGCTGTTTGCGAACCCCTGTGTGGGACATGCTGGGGCTGGGACAAGGCTGGGTGAAGGGGGGAGGCTGCTAAAGCAGAAGGGCAGTGGGGGCTGGGGCAGTGAGGGCTGGCAGGGGGCTGTGCGGGGGGAACATTTCCTTACCCCTGCACGCGGGCTGCCCCATGTGGTGACTGCAGAGAGGTCCCAGGGGGCTGCAGGTGGGACAGTGGGGCTTGGTTGTCCTGCAGAGGGGAATGCACATAAAGCCATAATAGTACCGGAAGCTTCCACAGTGCCAGGACCCCCAATTTACCCCAAAACTCAATGCCCAGCTTTGGTGCGTTAACCTTGGCTGTCTCCCAGGTGCCCACCACGCTGCTCTCTCAACACCCCTCCTCAGCAGGATACAGGGAGAAAATACAAATAAATAACTCATGGGCTGAGGTAAGGACCAAGAAATGGCTCACAACTACTGTTGCAGACAGGACAGACTTGGGGAAGATCATCGTCATTTCTTGCCAGCACATAACAGTGTAGAGCAGTGACAAGTAAAGACAACTAGAAACAACTTTACCACCACTCCACTTCTTCTACCTCCTCCCAGCAAGAGGTGCAGGGTGATAAGGAATGGGGGCATCAGTCCATGGTGCTTCGTCTCCGCTGCTCCTTCCAGGTTACTCTCTTCCCTTCTCCAGTGTGGGGTCACTCCCATGGGATGCCATTCCCAAACTGATCCTACATGACCTCCCCACAGACAGCAGCTCTTCAAGAAGAGCTTCAGTATGGACCTGTACCAAGCTGGGGAAAGTCCTTCAGGAATGGACTGCTCCTCTCCATGGGCAGCAGCTCCCACCAGAAATCTTGCTCCTGTGGTTGCTCCTCTCCATGGGCTGCAGCTTCCTTCAGGCCACATCCACCTGCTCCACCAGGGGCTCCTCCACACGTCTGCAGGGCTTCTTCTCTCACATTTTCTCACTCTTCTGCCAGCTGTTGCTGCACAAAGATTTTTTTTTGTACTTTCTAAAAAATATTATCAAAGATGCACAACTAGTGTCACTCATTGGCTCAGCTTCGACCTGCAGCCAGCGGATCCCTTTTCGAGAGGGAGCTACTAGCTCTGATCTGAACTGGGGCAGCTCCTTTAGTCTCAATAAGCCACCTCCAGCAATTATTCCACATCTGGGGCAGCTCCTGGTCCCTTCTCACAGAGGCCACCCATGCAGCCCAATACACATGTTAGGGAAGAAAAGTATGTTGCAGAACTCCTAAAGAGGGTCCTTCAAAAAGGAAAATGCCCTTGCAGGATAGGCTGATTTGAAGTAGTAGGTCCCACCATTGCAGCCTGGGAACCATTATTCATTACAACTGGGAAACTGAAAAGGCAGTAAGAAGGTAGCTTGTGCCATTTGAACCATGTGGTTTGCCTGATGTGATTCACAGGATCACCTAGAGAAACAGATGAGAAGGTAAAGAATGCACAAAAGGACATTCAGAAATTGGAGGAGGAGGAAATTCCCAAATTAACTGTCTTAACCAGATGAGAGGAAGATGGGGCCCTACCTTTGCTGGGGCCCCAGGCACAAGAAAGATGTGAACCTGTTAGAATGAGTCCAGAGCAGGGCCACCAAGATTATCAGAGGGCTGGAGCACCTCTCCTGTGAAGAAAAGCTGAGAGAGGTGCGGCTGTTTAGCGTGGAGAAGAGAAGACTCCAGGTAGACCTTATTGCAGCCTTTCAGTACTTAAAGGTGTCTTATAAAAAGGATGGAGAAAGACTCTTTACTTGGGTAGATAATGATAGGACAAGGGGGAAAGGTTGTAAACTAAAAGAAGATAGATTTCAATTAGACATTATGAAGAAATTCTTCACTCAGAGGGTGGTGAGGCACTGGAAGAGGTTGCCCAGAGAAGCTGTGGATGCCCCATTCCTGGAGATATTCAAGCCAGGCTGGATGGGGCCTTGGCCAACCTTATCCAGTGGGTGGCATCCGTGCCTATGGCAGGGGGGTTGGAGTTAAATGATCTTTAAGGTCTCTTCCAACCAAAGCCATTCTATGATTCTATGATATGATTCCATGAAGATCGTAGGGCCCACAGACATAGTCTCTGGTTACAAATCAAACAGCTGTAGTTGGAAGTCACAAAAACACAAGTCCTAGAAACAGAAGTAGAAGTTTTAAAAAATGAGCTAAAGGAAGCCAGAACAACAGCTCAGTTTCTAGCAGAGCTATGGAAAGTCAATAACACAACTCACAATCATCTCAAGGGAGTCACTGCAGTCTGGGAACTCCAGACGACAGCCTGGACAAGTCCATAGGTTCTGTGAGGGAGGCTGGGATTCCTGTGGGCTGGCACCATGCATTCTGGCACACTTGCCAGTGGATTCTTGAAGATGACCCATGCTTGAAATGACCATTGGGACCTTGAGAAACTCGTGCAGGGTCACTGCGAAAAATTTAGGCTGGAAGACTCCAGAGTGGGTGACTTTGAGTGGCTGTGGCAGAGCCCAGCTGCTTGCCCCAGTCTGGGAATATGTCCCCTTCCACCTAGGGAAATTAAAAGGGATTAATATGAACAGACCCATCAGGTCAATCTGCATAATACGGAGAAGTAATGGTTATTGTGCTGTAGGTGCAGCAGGCAATAGGCCTTGGATTGGGCCTCAGAAGACTCAAGCAGATCTAATCTGGTTCATCCCTGAGCTAAGACAAACACTGTGAGCAGAGCAAAGGACACCGAGTGGTGCCCTACCGTGAAGGAGGATGCAGGTGCAGCTGTAAGAGGCGTCTTTCTTGTGCCATGACCGACGCAGGTTCGTCTGAAGTGAAAGCCCCAGCCCAGGACCCATGGAGTGAAGGTCCCTGGGCACAACTGCAGAAAGACTTTGCAAGACCTCTGCCACTGACAGCTTGAAACACCAAATGCATCTGGGCAGTAGTAGGTCCTTTTGGCACAGGGGCAGATGTCCTCCCTGGCAACACCACCACGGAGGCCACCACTGCAAAGCTGCTGCGTGACACCGACTTTTGTCCCCGGGGTCCAGACAGGGGAGAGGGAAAGGGGAGAGGCAGGCCGTGGGGAGGGGACTGGAGTGAGGTCACTGCCACGGCAGCAGCCTGATTGGCCCTCAGAAGGGCTGGCCGGCAGGCACTATGACATCATCCTGCGCGTCAGAGAGCCCCCTGGGCAGAAATGACGTCACTGCAGAGGGGAGGCCGAGGGGCTGGCAGAGCCCCATCGAGGGGCTGGCTGTGGGTCCCCTCTGTTACAGCCACCTGACGGCACGGGGCAGGCAGGAGGGCAGGCAGGGCTCGTGGCCGCCTTGCTCAGGACGAGCCCTGGGCAAGCTGGATGAGAAATCTGAGCCTTAGCTCCAGCAAAAGCTCTTCTCTTTGCTCTTGACTTTTCTCGATAACACCACTTCCAGGTGAGCTCTGCCCTTGCTAAAACCATACCTCCACCTCCACCATAAATTTCTGTTTTGGATCCTGTCCTTGCTGTCACCCCCCGGCAGATCCTTCGTGGCCCCTCTGAACACTGTGTCCCTGCAGCAGCCCAGCCCTACTGCCCCACACATGGTCCCACAGCCGTGCTGCCAAGGCACCGCACATGGCAGTGCACATTCAGTGCTGGGTCAAACTCCCCGTGTTACAATCCCAATGGCACCCTCAGGGTCCCTTCCTGCCATGGCCCTCCTGCCTTTGCAGCCTGCTCCAGCCCATGGCCCCTGCCCTGACCCAGCCACGTCCTATGGAGGGCTCTGCAGACAGCCCTGCTCCAGGTCTGCAGGGCTCTGGGCCAGGACAGAGGCTGACAGGGCTGGCCATTCCCCCAACACAGACCCTGAGCACAGTTCTCCCACCTCCCTGATCTCTGCCCACCTCCCTGTCCTCATCCCAGCCCAGTGGCAGTGGCCCCAGGGCAGTGCCCACCACAGGCTGCTGCAGGGCTCTGGGCACTGCCACCACAGCCCCAGCCCCTCTGACGGGCACAGAAGCTCCCGGAGACACAGAGGGCTCAGCCCCACATATGGGACAACCATGGCACAAGCATACAGAGGTCAGTGTACCATGCTGTGTCCCCTGCTCTCTTCTGCAGCACAACCTCAGAGGCCTGCAGCCCCTCTAGACCATCCCTGGGGGTCCTCAGGCAGCTCCTGCTGCCCCAGGGCCAGGGCAGCCTGCCCCGAGTTGCTGCAGCCAGAAAGGGGTTTGCTATTCCCATTACTTCCTGATCAGCTGAGAGTGGGTCTCAGACAAAGAAGTTGTTGTAGCTTCATTTATTTTGTTTAAATACACAAAGAATCTGGCTCCTTATTTATGCAAAGCCTCAGTGTCACACAAGATATCCATCAGGCTGGATGTGGCTCTGGGCAGCCTGCTTTAGTAGTTGGCAACCCTGCCCAGAGCAGAGCGGTTGAAACTACGTGATCTTTAAGGTCCTTTTCAACCCTGGCCATTCTATGATTCTATGATATGTCGGTACTTAGGTACAACAGGATGAAGAACAGCATTTCTTTGTGGAAAACATTATCACACGGGGAAAAAGAAAAAGAAAACCAAACAAATCCCTCCAGAAGTTAAGACAGGCTTGCCATGTCATTACATAAACTGTAATTCATCTGAAGAAGAAAAGAAACAGTTGTGGAGAGGCACAATCAGTTTCCTCAACACATCCTTACAAACATCCATGACATCACTTTCCTAATGGCATTCTTGAGCTCCTGGTTCCTCATGCTGTAGATGAGGGGGTTCACTGCTGGGGGCATCACCGAGTACAGGAAAGCCATCACAAGGTCCAGGGATGGAGAGGAGATGGAGGGGGGCTTCAGGTAGGCACACATGCCAGTGCTGAGAAACAGAAAGACCACGGCCAGGTGAGGGAGGCACGTGGAAAAGACTTTGTGCCGTCCCTGCTCAGAGGGCATCCTGAGCACAGCCCTGAAGATCTGCACATAGGAGAAAAGAATGAAAACAGAACACCCCCAAAACAGAAAACCACTAAATGTGAGAAGCTCAATTTCCCTGAGGTAGGAGTCTGAGCAGGAGAGCTTGAGGATCTGAGGGATTTCACAGAAGAACTGGTCCACAGCATTGCCTTGGCAGAGGGGCAGGGAAAATGTATTGGCAGTGTGCAGGACAGCATTGAGAACCCCACTGCCCCAGGCAGCTGCTCCCATCTGGACACAAGCTCTGCTGCCCAGGAGGGTCCCGTAGTGCAGGGGCTTGCAGATGGCAATGTAGCGGTCGTAGGCCATGACGGTGAGAAGAAAAAACTCTGCTGATATCAAGAAGACAAACAGAAAGAGCTGTGCAACACATCCCGTGTAGGAAATGGCCCTGGATCCCCAGAGGGAATTGGCCATGGCTTTGGGGAGAGTGGTGGAGATGGATCCCAGGTCGAGGAGGGCGAGGTTGAGGAGGAAGAAGTACATGGGGGTGTGGAGGTGGTGGTCGCAGGCTACGGTGGTGAGGATGAGGCCGTTGCCCAGGAGGGCAGCCAGGTAGATGCCCAGGAAGAGCGCGAAGTGCAGGAGCTGCAGCTCCCGCGTCTGCGAATGCCAGGAGGAGGAACTTGGTGATGGAGCTGCTGTTGGACATCTGATCCTCCTGGGAATGGCGATCTGCTGCTCTGAATAGGGAGGCCTGTCCAAGGAGGAAAGAGAATTAAAATGTTAGGGTAGACCTCTGTGAGGAAAACCTAGACTATTTTACTACATTTATTTTTCTTTCTTTCTTTCTTTCTTCTTTTTTTTTTTAACCATAAAAAACTGCCTCTTCACTTCTGGGAGGACTGGTCCTCTGCTTGATGTCAAAGTGGTGCTGCCTGAGGGTGCTACTGGGGGCAAGAGACTCTGCAGGAGACAGTGCTGACCTGTAGCAAGAAGTAAATGGAACATGGGGTGGTCTCAGATGAACTGTGTTTGATGTAACAGGGAGTTTTGGAGTACACTTCCTCAAAATTCACCCAACTGCAGAGCAGGGCTTTGTGCATAATGCTTTGGTTTGTTACTTTATACTTGTCCCCCTACACCTGAGGAGTGCGTTTAAGGCACAAATCCTTGGCACATTTACTGCCCACCAAGTGAAACCTTGGGCTCCTGGGAGGCAAAGGGACTGTCCCTCAGGGCAGAGTGAGGACAGTGGTTGTGTCCATCCATCCTGGTCTCAGCTGCCCTGTGCGGGCACCTCTGGAGGATGGTCACACTCAGGTGTTCCCCTGAAAAGAACCTGGATGCTGCTGACAGCACCTGAATCCAGGTTCAAAGTGCAGATCCCCAAGCCCCTCACCCATCTCATCGTACCTGAGGAGGATCTCAGCTCTCTGCTCTTCTCCAGGGACAGGGAGGGATCATAACAGCTGCCAATATACAGCCATCCAGCAGCATTTCTATGGCCTTAGGACTGACATGTCTTCTCCATGGGGATGCTAGATAGCACAGAGCTGCTAGGGAAGAGCTGTGCCCTTGTGCAAGGCAGCCTGCAGCCTATCAAAAGCCCCAGTGACATTAGGGCTGGAAGTTATGGTGTGAGAAAAAGGAGAGTAGGGACTGGCTCCAGGGGAGGCATCTGCAGTACAGGGATGGCAGGGAAGTGCTCAAATCTCCCCTACCACGGAGTTTCTGGGAGCAGCTCCCGCTCACTCCCTGCCCATGGCTCTGCTGCCTGCAGCTGTCCCTGCCTGCAGCTGGGTCTCTGTCCCCACGCCTCCTGCCTGCAGGTCACAGCCCCCATCCCACCCGCCGGGTGCTCAGCTCTGCCCTGCAGACACCTCCTGGCAGCAGGGCTCTGCCCAGGGGCAGCTCGCTGGGGTCACGTCCTAGAGACCAGGTCACACAGACCCTGCTGGCACTGCATGTGTGGTGGTGGAGCTTTCTAGGGGCTGAGGGGCAGGAAAGGGACTTGCTGGGATCCTTGTAAACCTCCTTGTGATGGTTTAGCAGCCTCAGCCTCTTCTTGGAAATAAAAGCACCTATTTCTATCCCCACTGAGACAAAAGGAGAAAACTGAAAGCAGAGACTCAGAAATACCAAAACAGGATTAGGTAAACCCTTCCTTGTCTCTGCTCTTTCAAAGTCCCCTTGGATACACCCTGGTGGTGCTGTGGATCTGTGAGCAGGCTGCCCCAGGCAGCAGCCTCCCGCCAGCAGCAGGACCCTGCCCTGCCGGGGGGGCTCCTTCCACCCGCAGCTTCTCCCCGCAGCGCCCTGGGCAGCTCCCCGGGCAGGCTGAGTGCTGAGCCTGGCAGGCGGCAGAGGCCCTGCCCCGGCACACAGCCCCTGGGGCACAGCAGGGACCCTGCTCTGCACCACAGCCCTGGGCACCCCTGCCTGCACCCCCGGCTTCTCCTTCCTCCAGGAGCTGCGGCTGCATTGCCCTCCAGCCAGACACTTACCGGGCTCAGGGCTGGCAAGTGTTCTCCCCCAGCGAGCTCTGTGCATCCTGCCACTTCTGCCTGCCTTTAAGCACTCTGTCTGTGCAGGCAGTGCCCCCAGCCCTGCTGCGCTGGGCAGAGGAGCTGCTCCTGGGCAGAGCTGGCTCTCTGCAGCGCTGCCCGCTTGCCAGGAGCTCCCCTTGGGCCCAGGAGCCCGGCCCAGCTCAGCAGCAGAGGCCCAGCCCAAGGCCTCCCTTGCTCTGCCCCCCACCAGGCTCCCTGCCCATGGCCCTGGGGCTGCAGGGGAACCTGCTGGGAAACAGCCTGAAGGAATCCCTGGGCTTCCCTCCCTCCCCTGGGCACACACACTTCTTCACACCAGGCTCATTTCTCCTAGCAGAAAAAGAATTACCTATAACAATCACCTCTTCTCATCCCAGATGATGATGGGACACCCGGACATGGTCACAAAAATAACTCCTTTAACCCCCTGCTTACGGAAGGGATTGAGAGCAGAGTCACTTGAGGCATCTCATGCTGGGTTTTTGTCCTGGGGCTGTAATGGGGCTCAGATCCCTACCATGCCTGCCACAACCCCCCAGGACCTGGGATTACTCAGCCCTCAATTTAGGTGTGCATAACATGGGCACCTGCAGGTGAGCTCCATTTCTCACCTCCAGGAAGAGACATGATCACCAATGGAGATGGAGGAAATCAGGGGGTTGCAAACACCTGGTGACATGTCAGGGGGCAGAGGGACGTGCAGGTATCTGCAAGCTCTCATGGAGGAACCCTGAGGGACAGGGCAATAATACCTGGAGGAATCCCCTTGAGGCTGGTGGGGAAAATCTTTGGCCAGCTGAAGTGGCAGCAAATGCACACATTTAGGACAACTAAACCTGTCCCTCCTCAGTAGGCTCAGGGCAGCCTGTAGAGGCATCCACCTGACCCAATGGAGAACTGTGCCACAGGGAGAGCTCAGTCTCCCTCTCCCTCTTCTCCATCTGGTTTTCCCTCCATCTCCAGTGACTGTAACGACACTTGTCTCATGGACATCCCTACATTGCCTAACCTCGTTCAGGGCAGCTGCTCCATGTAATAGCCAATTCCAGGCCTGCAGTGCTACCTGAGATGCCAGCGCTGCCCAGCACCACTGGAGCATGCAGCTGACACGGGCAGCACAGGACCCACAGGACAGCTCTGGCCATTCATAGCTGGTACTTAACGGGCACCCCTGATGGCATCTCCAACAGACTTGATGCTTATGAGCAAGTGGCCGCTTCCCAGGGCTGCAGCAAGCCAAGGTCTGTCCCTCCTCTATCCAGTAGAGGCAGGCAGTGCATGGATATGAGGCACATCACACCGGGGTTTCCACTTGTGTTTGCAAACACTGCTGCTGCATCTTACCCCCATCCTTTACTCAGTCAAGACACAGCTCAGTGATTTTTTCTGTGTCCCTGGATCACAGGATGCCCATAGCCAAGGACATTGGCAGCAGCCCCTTCTCCTGCCTGGAGATCAGCCCCAGCTCCAGCACTGGCCCTCAGGGCTGCACCAACACCACCAATGGCCCTCTGCTGTCAGGGTGGCACAGCCCAGGCCTGTTTCCTTCTGGCCTCAGGAACACCGGGGCTTGCTCTCCTTGGGGCCACTCATTTCATCCTCCTGTGGCCATCTGCCACCCATGGCAGCAGGTCTCTGCTGTGAAGGAAAACCTTTGCATGCCCGGGCTTGGGCACAGGATCTGGGACAAGCCTGAGTTTGGCCCTTGGGCCACATTTGAGGTGCTGCAGCCCAGATGTGCCCCAATGCCCTCATCGTGGGGCACAGGCTGGAGGAGCTGAATCCCCACCGTTAGGAAGCTGCGTCAGCCTTAAGGAGTGCACTGCATCTGTCCCAAGCTGTTCTCCCTACTCTCCCCTTCGTCTGCTGCACTGCCCTACCCCTCTCCCTTGCCATGAGGTGCTGAGAGTACGTTTGCCATTCCCTCGTGTACTACTTCTGCCTCCTGCATGGCAGACCGGGGGATGGTGCTGAGGCCTTCTCAAATCTCAGAGCCCCGTGAGATGTCGGGGAAGGAAGGCCCTGGCATGCGCTGCAATTCCTTCCATATAACACATCCTACTTCTCCAAGTGAGCGAGATGTAGTGAAGAGGAGTTCAGGTGCGGTGAGGGGCTGCTGCATCCCAGGTGCCTTCGCTCCCATCTTTTGAGAAAAGCCCAGGCCCAGGACAAGCCTCAACACCCACCTACCTGGGACAGCTCCGAAGAGCAGAGGCGTGTTGGGGCAGGGCGGCAGTAGTGACTTCTCCAGGGCTCCACCTCCTGTATTCCATGGGATTGGTCACCATTTGCAGATGTTCCTGGCAGATTTGTCAGGAAATGCTGCTAAAGAACTGGGCAGAAGGGAGGTGACTGTTTCTCAGGACAAGAAGGGAAATCTCTCGTCTCTCTCCCGAGCTGTGCCGTCTCCATGCTGCTGACCTTCCAGGCCTTCAAATGACACGTGCTGATGTCACAGGGGGAGGCACTGCATCACCAGGATATCTTCACTGGAGCAGCGGCAGTGCCAGCACTTCCCTGCAAGGCCTGGTCCCTGCTGGGCGCTGCTTGGGTGCTCCCCACCGCTGTCCTTCCGTGGCCAGGAGTGGGGGCAGCAGGCAGCAAGGTTGCACTGGGCGACCCTCGCTGACGGGCGGAGGAGCAGGGGCACCTTGCAGAGGAGCTGTGGTTGAGGAGCCAGGGCGGGCATCCCTTGTCCTGAGCTGAGGGCCAGCAGCAAGCGAGATGGAGGGCTGCTGGAGGGTGACCATCACCTCCGACATGAGTTCCATGTTCCCAGTGCTCCTGCAGCTCTCCCCTAAAGGTGAGGGTGTCAGGAGCCCCTTCCCAAGGGGTGGCCCAGGGGCTGTCAGCTGTCCCAAGCTGCAAGCCCTGGGCTGTTTTGGGGGGCTGGGCAGGACAGGTGGCTGCTGCAAGAGCCCTGCCAATGGGCTCAAGGGACGTTGCAGCAACCAGGACTCCCAGGTCCTGATGCCAGGGCTGTCCTGAGGCCTAGGGCTCCTCTGGGCATGGCTAAGACTTCTCCTGATGGGGGCAGTCCAGGGCCAGGTTTCCCTGGGAGCTGGTGCCTCTTTGGGATCTGTTTGTGGGAGGAAAGACGTCCAGTGTCGCAGAGACTGGTGTAGCCTGCAGCTCCCCCAGGCCTCTCAGGAATGTGCCAGAAGTGCCTGAGTTGGGAATCAAGCCTTCCCCTTTTACTTCTCTCCTTCAGGGGAACCTCTTTTCATTCCCTGCTGTGCCACCAGGCTGGCAGAGCATGTCCTGGATGCTGAGATGCCATCCCTGAATGGCCGCAATCCTGGTGCTGAACCCTTCCTATATCTCTGCTATGGTGGTTTTACCCGGCTATGCAGGTGAACTCCACAGCAACTGCTCTTTCACTTCCACACCTACAAGGAAAAGGGGGAGAAATATGATGAAAAGAGATCAAGGGTTCACGTAGAATATGAGGTCACCCACCAAACATCCTCATGGGCACCAGTTATCATCGGGGCAAGACAGATTTAGCGTAGGCAGACTAATATATTTTATTGCCCATCACCGGTGGACTACAACTGTGAGGAACTACAGGCAAACTAAAAACACCATTCCCCCCAACCACACTCTTCTATCTCCTTCCCCTGAGTGGAGCGGGGGAATGGGGATTGCAGTCAGTCCATGGCACTTGTCTCCACCGCTCCTTGACGGTCAATCTCTGCCCCTGCAGCCCTCCCATGGGATGCCGTCCTTCCCGAATGGATCCTGCATGGGGCCCAAAGGATTGAGATAATGACAGCTATGACTGGATCATGTTAAAATAAACCTGTTATAAGCATTATATCGCCTTCATAATTGCTGACCACAATGTTTATTTTGTTTTTATCTCGATGTAGTAGCTCTGTTTGCCCTCAGAATTGTATTGGATAGCACATTACATATTATGTGTGTTCCCTGTTGTGCTGTTTATGCTTTTTGGGGGCTGGTTAATGGTTACTAGTTTACTCTACTGCGTAACACTGCTTTATGTTGTGATAAAAATACTGGTCATGAGACTAATCTGGTAGTTGTACTCAGCATTGCTGTCACCCCCATACTTGAGGAACCATCTCTCAGAAACTATTCATAATTAACAGTCTTTAACTTTTCTCCTAGGGGAGACAATCTATGGGAGGAATGAGGGGGGTCGCTTCTTCTCCCCACTTCTTCCCTCTCCCTTTCTCCTCCAGGCTAGTTACAATAGCTCTTCAAAACTTTGAATGTCCTTGGGATGTTCAAACCAGCCTGTACCTATTGTTCTATCTCCTGAATGTGTTTCATTTTTTGTTTAAGGTTAGGGTAAACTATTTCAGAATGCCACACAAAGATCTGCCCTGAGGCAGGATAGCTATGAGTGGCAGGGAGTGTGGGAGGATATGGGCAGGCACCTACAACAGTGAGCACCTGCAATGCCTTGGAACTTCACCCCTGAACGAGTACAGAATCCTAAAAAAAAAAATCGCTCAATGCTTGAAAAAGGAGTGTCATCACCCTGGCAATTCCAAAGAGACAGAAATCACTGCAATGTGCTGGGGCTTGGCCTTTGCTTACTGAGTTGCAATCTACACAACGCCAATCCCTGTGACTGGGCCACAGAACCAACCTGTGCCTGTATCAGTCATACGTATACGTGAGAAAAAAACAAAATCACCTTGTTTAGCAAGGAAAGAAGCTCCTACTCATACAGGGAAGGAGGAAGAAGAAGACGAGGCAGGCTACTCCCAAGTAGGACCATCAGAGGAACAGGTGGATGAAGAGTGAGATAGCATAAAATCATCAGTAAGCACCTGATCACTGTTCCTTGGGGAGCTGTGAGATGTGCAAAAAGATTTCAGCCATCATCTAGGCCAGCACATTGTCACCTGTCTGTTCCGATACTGGGATAACAGGGCCAGTAGCCTGGAATTAGAGGGCAGGGATGCCAAGCAGCTGGGATCCCTCCCCAGGGAAGGGGGCACTGACAAAGCAATTGGAAAGGGGGCACAAATCCTCACTCTCTTGAGGCAACTCCTGTCAGGCCTAAAGGAAAGGTATCCCTTCAAGGAAGATGTTGCATGTCACCCAGGCAAATGGACCACCAGGGAGAGAGGGAGCCCGTATCTGATGGAATTGGCCATGCTGGAGGTGATTTATGGTGATTTATGCACATTAAACAGTTTTCTACCTTGCCCGGTCCCTCACAGGATCCTTCTGCTGTGGGGTTGCTCAGGGTCGAAGTGCCAGTAGCTACCCAAATGGTGCGCCAGTGGCAATATGGTACTATCCAAGACTCCCTGATTACCATATATATGCTGATTCTTCAACTGGAGAGCCAAGGACTGATCAGCAAAATTTGTTCACCCTTTAATAATCCCATAGGGTCAGTGCAAACATCTAATGGAGAGCTGCAACTAACCGTGGAGTACTGAGTCTAGAATGAAGTCACACCAAATTCAATAGGTCATCTATAGTCTTCTCTCCTTACAGTCTTAGCTCTAAGAGCATTTAAATGATCCCTTACAGTATCTGAATGCTGCTGTCCGATCCCTTCCTGAGATCATAAGGAACCAGTACCTCCTGGCCAGAACACTCTCCCTGTACCCGTGGATGCAGGCCCTAAGGTCCCATGAACTGTTAAGGGTGGACTTTGCAAAGTAACCACTGATTTTGTCCCCACCCACCACCTGTTGTACCCCTGCAGAGTCCTGCCTCAAGGCACAAAGGGCAGGGAGACCTTGCTGTTGAGAGCTGAGGCCCTGTGGAGATGTCCGTGACACAACAGCCATTACAGCCAAGGGGCATGTAGAAGAGAAAGGAAAAAGAGAACATTTAAAAGAGAACAGAACAGTTAAAAGAGAACAGAACATTTAAAAGAGAACAGAATAGGTTTAGCTCTCCCTGTGACACATGACTCCTTTTGCTCTGCTGACAGCCTCTACAGGCTGCCCTGCACAAAAGGAGTAGGGACAGGTTCAGTTGTCCTTCATGTGGCATCTGCTGCCATTTCAGTTAGCCAAAGGAATGCCTCCACCTGACTCGCAGAGGATCAACCACAAATTTCACCAGATGTTTGCATCTGAACAGCTCCTGCCTGTCCTCCATCTCCACTAAGGAGCTATTGTGTCTCAGTAATTCGCATTAAGCTGCCCATGTTGTGGACACCTGAACTGAGGCCAGAGGAATCCCAGCTCCTGCGGGTCTGTGGCAGACATGGGAGGGAGCTGAGACCCTCTTCCAGCCGCAGGAATAACAAGCAGCATGAGATGCCTCGACTGACTCTGCTGAATTCCTTCCTCAAGTGGGGATGAAGGAGATCAGTCCCTGACCATGACTTCATGTCCAAACCGATACCAGGACAAGAAGATGTGATTGTTACACTTAATTGGTTTTCTGCTAGGAGAAACGAGCCTGGTGTGAAGAATCGTGTGTGCCCAGGGGAGGGAGGGAAGCCCAGGGATTCCTTCAGGCTGTTTCCCAGCAGGTTCCCCTGCAGCCCCAGGGCCATGGGCAGGGAGCCTGGTGGGGGGCAGAGCAAGGGAGGCCTTGGGCTGGGCCTCTGCTGCTGAGCTGGGCCGGGCTCCTGGGCCCAAGGGGAGCTCCTGGCAAGCGGGCAGCGCTGCAGAGAGCCAGCTCTGCCCAGGAGCAGCTCCTCTGCCCAGCGCAGCAGGGCTGGGGGCACTGCCTGCACAGACAGAGTGCTTAAAGGCAGGCAGAAGTGGCAGGATGCACAGAGCTCGCTGGGGGAGAACACTTGCCAGCCCTGACCCCCGGTAAGTGTCTGGCTGGAGGGCAATGCAGCCGCAGCTCCTGGAGGAAGGAGAAGCCGGGGGTGCAGGCAGGGGTGCCCAGGGCTGTGGTGCAGAGCAGGGTCCCTGCTGTGCCCCAGGGGCTGTGTGCCGGGGCAGGGCCTCTGCCGCCTGCCAGGCTCAGCACTCAGCCTGCCCGGGGAGCTGCCCAGGGCGCTGCGGGGAGAAGCTGTGGGTGGAAGGAGCCCCCCCGGCAGGGCAGGGTCCTGCTGCTGGTGGGAGGCTGCTGCCTGGGGCAGCCTGCTCACAGATCCACAGCACTCCCGGGTTGTATCCAAGGCAAGAAGTAAATCAGGGTTTAGATGCTTCCATCTCGGCTTTCCTGAGCCTCTGCTCTCAGTTTGCTCTTCTTTGTCCCTGTGGGAATGGAAATAGAGGCTGTTATTTTTAAGAAGAGGCTGACATTGCTAAGCCTTCATAAGGAGCATTCCAAGGACCGTAGGGAAGTCTCTTTCCTGCCCAGAGGAAGCTCCGCCACCACATATGCAGTGCCAGCAGGGTCTGTGTGACCTGGTCTCTAGGACGTGCCCCCAGCGAGCTGCCCCTGGGCAGAGCCCTGCTGCCAGGAGGTGTCTGCAGGGCAGAGCTGAGCACCCGGCGGGTGGGATGGGGGCTGTGACCTGCAGGCAGGAGGCGTGGGGACAGAGACCCAGCTGCAGGCAGGGACAGCTGCAGGCAGCAGAGCCATGGGCAGGGAGTGAGAGGGAGCTGCTCCCAGAAACTCCGTGGTAGGGGAGATTTGGGCACCTCTCTGACATCCATGCAGTGCAGACGACTTACCCAGAGCAACCACATGGTCTCTGCTCAAATCCAGCAAAGCCTCTGCCCCAAAACCATGGGGTCTCTGACTGTTGTCCCTTTAGCAGCAGGACCCTCAGAAAAGAGAACCCCCCAAGTGCCAATCTCTCACTCCCAATGCTGCCCCTGAAAGCAGGAGCACTGGGGCATTTCTCTCTGTTTCTCCTCCCATCCATCCTGCCCTTGGTTTCCCCTCAGTCTCTCTGGGCAGTGGGATTAAAGCCAATGCTCAAACATCAGAATAGTGAGTCCTGCTCTGTAGGTATGTCACTGGGAGCAAAGTGCTCAAGCTGTTCTAGCCAATATGGCTCTGGGCACTGCAGTGCATAGGGCTGGGAAACGAGCTGGCTCTGCTGAAGTCACTGATTTAACGTAATCCAGCAATGTCCCTGAGGTTATCCTGCTGGAAGATGTTGAACAACCCCTCTGTACTACAGGTGCACTGCATGTGAACTAAACTATGGGTTTCAGAACGTGTCACGGCCTTTCCTAGGTAGCCAGTCCATGTCCTTTTGTCTTTGGATAGGCTCCAAGGC
Source organism: Cygnus olor (assembly GCF_009769625.2). Classification (NCBI taxonomy): domain Eukaryota; kingdom Metazoa; phylum Chordata; class Aves; order Anseriformes; family Anatidae; genus Cygnus; species Cygnus olor. The sequence goes on from NW_024429054.1 coordinate 227,771, forward strand.
CAAGAGGCATCAGATGTCCAACAGCAGCTCCATCAGCGAGTTCCTCCTCCTGCCATTCGCAGACACGCGGGAGCTGCAGCTCCTGCACTTCGCGCTCTTCCTGGGCATCTACCTGGCTGCCCTCCTGGGCAACGGCCTCATCCTCACAGCCGTAGCCTGCGACCGCCGCCTCCACACCCCCATGTACTTCTTCCTCCTCAACCTCGCCCTCCTCGACTTGGGCTGCATCTCCACCACCGTCCCCAAAGCCATGGCCAATTCCCTTCATGATACCAGGGCCATTTCCTATGCAGGTTGTGCTGCCCAGGTCTTTCTGATTGTCTTCTTGTTTTCAGCAGAGTATTCTCTTCTCACTGTCATGTCCTATGACCGCTACGTTGCCATCTGCAAGCCCCTGCACTACGGGACCCTCCTGGGCAGCAGAGCTTGTGCCCAGACGGCAGCAGCTGCCTGGGGCAGTGGGGTTCTCTATGCTCTGCTGCACACGGCCAGTACATTTTCCCTGCCCCTCTGCCAAGGCAATGCTGTGGACCAGTTCTTCTGTGAAATCCCCCAGATCCTCAAGCTCTCCTGCACTAACTCCTACCTCAGGGAAGCTGGGCTTCTCAGATTCAGTAGTGTTCTGTTTTTGGGGTGTTTTGTTTCCATTGTACTCTCCTATTTGCAGATCTTTAGGGCCGTGCTGAGGATGCCCTCTGAGCAGGGACAGCACAAAGCCTTTTCCATGTGCCTCCCTCACCTGGCTGTGGTCTCCCTGTTCCTCAGCACTGGCTTTTTCGCCTACCTGAAGCCCCCCTCCCTCTCCTCCCCATCCCTGGATCTGGTGGTGGCAGTTCTGTACTCAGTGGTGCCCCCGATATTCAATCCTTTCATCTACAGCATGAGAAACAAGGAGCTCAAGCGTGCTATCAGGAAAGTGATTACATGGATTTTTCTTGAGATTGATCCATTTTTCCTCTTTCTCCACAAATGACTTCCTTTGTTTTCCCTTGGAGGCTTGGTACTTACTTTCATTACCATGATGTTATGTTTATCTTCAGTGTCATTTCCATTTATTACTTTCGTAGAAAAAAGTATTTTATCCACCCCACTTCTCCCGAGGTATGAAATTGCTATTTTTTTTTTCCTCTGGACATTTTTTGTCTACCTGTATGCCAGTACTCTCTCTTAGCATCTGCTTAATAAAATAGAATCTCCCCAGTGCACTGCCTGAAATCCTGTCTCTTCTTTCAAAGATGTTGCCAATAACATGGCTGAGCAGTGTGGTGGTTTCACATAGATGGGCAGCTGAAGTCCTCCACACTGCTCTTTCACCCCCCTCAAAAGGAAAAGCTGGAGAAGAAAAATGGAAAAGGACTCCAGGGTTGATTTAAGGGAGAGGCAGATGACTCATAAATTTCAGTCATGGTCTTAACAGACTTTGTAGAGAGATTCAGGTAATTTATTGAGCATTACTAACATACGAGAGCAGTGAGAAACTAAAGGCCTAAAAACACCTTCACCCCCATCCACCCTCTTCTACCTCCTCCCCCCAGTGCTGCAGCCGAATGGGGAATGGGGGCTGCAGTCAGTCTATAACACTTCGTCTCTGCCGCTCCTTCATGGTCACCCTCTGCCCCTACTCCAGTATGGGGTCCCTCCCATGGATGCCATCCTTCCCGAACTGATCCCCCCAGACCCCCAGCTCCTGCGTGGGCTCCTCTCCATGGGATACAGTCCAGCCTGGAGTCTGCTCCGGCACGGGTCCTCCATGGGCCACAGCCTCCTCCAGGCCACATCCGCTTGCTCCACCGGGGGCTTCTCCACGGGCTGCAGCGTGGAGATCTGCTTCATGTGGGACCCATGGGCTGCAGGGGGACAGCCTGCTCCACCAGGGGCCTGTCCACAGGCCACAGGGGAACTTCTGCTCTGGTGCGTGGAGCACCTCCTGCCCTCCTTCTGCACTGACCTTGGTGTCTGTACCAAGGACTGCTTCTCACTACATTTTCTCACTCCTCTCTCCCAGCTGCAGGTTCAGAGCAGTTTTTTTTACCCCTTCCTTAAATCTGTTCTCACAGAGGCCAACCCAGCATCGCCCATTGGCTCGGCTCTGGCCAGCAATGGGTCACTTCTGGAGCCATCTGTAACTGGCTCTTATTTAACATGGGGCAGCTTCTGGACTCTGCTCACAGGGTCCAGCTCTAGATCCCCCCTGCTACCAAAACAGTGACACGTAAGCCCAATACAAGCTGCTGCACCTCAGAAGGCCTGTAACTCCACGCATTTGGGAGACAAAAAGGTCATCACCATCATACGAGTTGTGAGATATCAAGGGTAGGATTTAGGAGTAACCTGTTGGTGTCTGATGACAGTGAAAATGGTGAATGGTCACTGAGGTACATCCCCGTGTCTGTCCCACATGGGGCAGGGCAGAGGACATCCTCTAGGAGAGTAATGTGGAGCTGCCTGGGAAGCTCAGGGGTTCTCCCTAGGGAGCATGTCCCAGGGGTGGGCAGTGCCTGGAGCCCTACGAAGTGAGAGACTGCCCAAGGTGGAGTCACCCATAGGAACAGTGCCAAATTTTGATGTCCCCAGGCAAAAAAGAACTCAGTGCCTGTGGGATTCAGTGAGGGACCAGCATGCTCAGAGAAGGAAGGTTGGAGAGGGGTTACTCTCATCCTCGAGGAAGTACAACTGGCTGGATCTATAAAATACCTGGAAACCCCTAGAGTCCTCGGAAATATTCCCTAGTCTTCCAGAGCGTCTGCCACAGATATTGAATCCAGAGTGAGAGTTTAGCAGCAATGATCCCAATACAGACAGGTCTACTTCCCACCGTGTGCAGCTCAGCCAGTGTGCAGTCACCTCTTGGGCACCACAGCCTGCTTGGTCTGCTCAGAGCACCACCAGCTCAGGGCCACATGGGGAGCATGGGGAGGTGGCCAGGAAGAGCTGGAGAGGAGAGAGGAGGCGTGAGGAGAGATCAGATGGGAGCTGACCTTGTCTAGAAGTTGCCTCAAATACTGGTGTTCATCTCATCCAAGACAAGGTCTGGACTGTGGGTACCCTAACTCATGCTCATCATGCAGAACCACAAGTCTATGGTTTCCTGGCGCACCACCTGACATGAGCAGTAACTGAAGAAGGACTGGTGCCCTAACCTGCCAACCTCTTAACGCCGTTGCCCTTTGTGAAGGGTGTCTTGGAAAGCAAGGCTGGGATCCCGTGTCAAGGTTTGCATTGATGGAAGCATGACCCAGCAGCCACGTGAGCTTCCTGCTCTCCTGCTGTACATATCCATGTAGCATGCAGCACATATGCATGTATGCATGTAGACATGCAGCACGTATCCTTGAGACAGTCTCTCGCAACCCATGTGCTGGCCCTTACCCCAAAGATCACCCCCAGACAAGGTTCTTCAGCTCAGGTCCACCTGGAGGACTGAAGGGAAGCTGTGACCACAGGAAGTCCCAGAAGAGAATCACAGAATCATAGAATGGCTTGGCTTGGAAGGGACCTTAAAGATCATCTAGTTCCAACCCCCCTGACATGGGCAGGGATGCCACCTACTAGAACAGGTTGCTCAGGGTGTCATCCAACCTGGTCTGGAACACCTCCAGGGATGAGGCATCCACAACTTCTCTGGGCAACCTGTTCCAGTGCCTCACCACAAAGAATTTCCTCCTACTCTCTACTTTAAATCTCCCCTCTTTTAGTTTAAAATCAGCCCCCTTTGTCCTCTTATTGTCTGCCCGAGGAGAAAGTCACTCTCCATCTTTTTTATAAGCTCCCTTTAAAATTTGAAAAGCTGCAATGAGGTCACCCCTGAGCCTTCCCTTCCTCAGGCTGACCATTTCCAGCCCTCTCAGCCTTACTTCATAGGAGAGGTTCTCCAGCCTTTTGACCAACTTTGTGGCTCTCCTCTGGACCCATTCTAACAGATCGACATCCTTCTTGTACAGGGGACCTCAGACGTAGATGCAGTACTCCAAGTGGGGCTTCACAAGAGCAGAATAGCTTCTGATAGATGGTTCCTGAAGTACAGTGGTGACAGCAATGCTGAGTACAACTACCAGATCAGTCTCACTTCCAATAATTTTATCATACCATAAGCCAGTGTTACACATTACAGCAAAATGAAAACCTTAAACCAGCCCCCAGAAGTGATAAACAGCACTGCAAGGAACACACAGTTGGTAATGTGCTATCCAACGTAATTCAGAGACCAAACACAACTACAACCCTGAGATCCCCCCAAAAATCAACGTTATTTTCAGCAAATAATAAGCTTATAACAATTTTATTTTAACGTGCCCTGGTCAGATCTGTCATTATCTCTACCCTTTGGGCCCTACGTTATGTGCCAAAGGGAGTGTTGTGGTTTAACCTGGCAGGCAGCTCAGCACCACATAGCCGTTTGCTCCACACCCTACCAGTGAGATGGGGGAGAGAATCGAGGGGGAAAAAAAGATAAAATCTCACGAGTTGAGAAAAAGACTGTTTAATAGGAGAGAAAATGAAGGGAAATAATAATAATAAAGATGTTATTGCTGCTGTTGTTGTTGATGATGATGACAGTAGAATGCACAAAGCAAGTGATGCACAGTGTAATTGCTCAACACCTGCTGACCAATGTCCAGCCCGCTCCAGGCCAGAGCAGCTGCTGGTTGGAGCCGAGACAATGAGTGATGCTGGTTGCACCTCTGTGAGAGCTTATTTAAAAAAGAATGAACATGCTGGGAAACAGCAGCTGGGAGAGAGAGGAGTGAGAACCAGTCCTGCAGACACCAAGGTCAGGAGGTGCTCCAGACACCAGAAGTTCCCCTGCAGCCCATGGATAGGCCCATGGAGAAGCAGGCTGTCCCCCTGCAGCCCATGGGTCCCACAGCAGAGCAGATCTCCACGCTGCAGCCCATGGAGGAGCCCCCAGTGCAGCAGGTGGATTTAGCCTGGAGGAAGCTGCGGCCCATGGAGAGCTACCGCAGAACAAGACTCCAACTCCTGGGACCCCAAAAGACCACACAAAAAATATTTGCTTCCGCTTTTCCTCTGGGGAGGGGTTGTGATGGAGTGGGGTGGAGGAGGTAACCTGCGTAGCAGGGTAAATCCATCACGTAGGGGTATGGGAAGTGTTCAGAACTAGGGCTGTGGCATTCCAGAGATGGCATCTCAGCACCCAGGACATGCCTTGCCAGCTTGGCCACACAAAAGGGAAAGAAGAGAGGTTCCCCTGAAGGACAGCAGTAGAAGAGGAAGGCTTGATTTCCAACACAGGCATTGCTGGAACATTCCTGAGAGGCCTGGGGGAGCTGCAGGCCACACCAGTCTCTGCGACACTGGACGTCTTTCCTCCCACAAACAGATCCCAAAGAGGCACCAGCTCCCAGGGAAACCTGGCCCTGGACGGCCCCACATCATGAGGACACACCAAACCATGCCCAGAGAAGCCCTGGAGCTCAGGGCAGCCCTAGCATCAGGACCCAGGAGTCTTGGCTGCCACATTGTCCCCTGAGCCCAGAGGGACCCTCAGGCAAGGCTCTTGCAGCAGCCATCAGCCTTGTCAAGACCCCAACCCAGCCCAGGACCTGCAGCTTTGGACAGCTGACAGCCCCTGGGCCACCCCTTGGGAAGGGGCTCCTGACACCCTCACCTTTAGGGGAGAGCTGCAGGAGCACTGGGAACATGGAACTCATGTCGGAGGTGATGGTCACCCTCCAGCAGCCCTCCATCTCGCTTGCTGCTGGCCCTCAGCTCAGGACAAGGGATGCCCGCCCTGGCTCCTCAACCACAGCTCCTCTGCAAGGTGCCCCTGCTCCTCCGCCCGTCAGCAAGGGTCGCCCAGTGCAACCTTGCTGCCTGCTGACCCCACTCCTGGCCACAGAAGGACAGCGGTGGGGAGCACCCAAGCAGCGCCCAGCAGGGACCAGGCCTTGCAGGGAAGTGCCGGCACTGCCGCTGCTCCAGTGAAGATATCCTGGTGATGCAGTGCCTCCCCCTGTGACATCAGCACGTGTCATTTGAAGGCTTATGAGGTCAGCAGCATGGAGACGGCACAGCTCGGGAGAGAGACAAGAGATTTCCCTTTTCTGTCATGAGAAACAGTCACCTCCCTTCTGCCCAGTTCTTTTCCACAGGATCCTGACAAATCCGCCAGGAACATCTGCAAATGGTGACAAAGGCCATGGAATATAGGAAGCGGAGTGCTGGAGGGGTCACCACTGTGTTCCTGCACCAATATGCCTCTTGTTTGGAGCCCTTCCAGGAAGGTGGGGTTTTCACCTTCTCCTTGGCCTGGGCTTTTTTCAAAAGATGGACGCGAAGACACCTGGGATGCAGCAGCCCCTCCCTGTGCCTGAACTCCTCTTCTGCATGAATCTGGGCTCTGTCTTACAACTTGACCAAGTCTCTCATTTCAGGAGACCTATGGAATGCTGAAGGCAGGACTACCGTCCCTGACTGTACTGCACAGAGATACACGTGGTCCTGTGTCAGCTGGACTATGCTGCAAGCGAACCCTGCTGGATCATGCGGAGCTGATCACGGTGTCCCGGCCATTAGCTGCCATGTCTGCAACCAGAGCCCCAGAAGAGGAGAGGTGCATCTCTGCGGACACGCTCCACTTTCCTCTTGCATGACAGACGGGTTGCCAGTGACTGCCCAGCAGTGCCCCTCCCTGGGGGCTGTGCACAGCTGGGTGAGGCTCTCGGGGGGGCTTCTCTGCCTCTTTGTCTTCCTCAGAGTGAGCACCGCGATATTTCCCCCCATTTCTGCACCCGTTCATGCTGCTCCTGCTATTGTGTTTAGGCTCTCTAGGGATGGGGGTTTCAGGTGCAGTTCCAAAAATGACCCTGAACATCCTGCCACAGATGTGTCTGCATAGCAATGAGGTGTTCCATCGCCCATCTGACTTGGGGGACCACAGGCAATGCAGCGCAAGGGGGTGGGTAACATGCCAACTGTCCCTGCACAAGACATAGAGTGCCTTTCTCCTGGGATCATAATGAACCAGCACCTCCTGGTCATAACCAAGAATTCTTCAGTGCAAGCCCTTGTTATAGGTAATTCTTTTTCTGCTAGGAGAAATGAGCCTGGTGTGAAGAAGTGTGTGTGCCCAGGGGAGGGAGGGAAGCCCAGGGATTCCTTCAGGCTGTTTCCCAGCAGGTTCCCCTGCAGCCCCGGGGCCATGGGCAGGGAGCCTGGTGGGGGGCAGAGCAAGGGAGGCCTTGGGCTGGGCCTCTGCTGCTGAGCTGGGCCGGGCTCCTGGGCCCAAGGGGAGCTCCTGGCAAGCGGGCAGCGCTGCAGAGAGCCAGCTCTGCCCAGGAGCAGCTCCTCTGCCCAGCGCAGCAGGGCTGGGGGCACTGCCTGCACAGACAGAGTGCTTAAAGGCAGGCAGAAGTGGCAGGATGCACAGAGCTCGCTGGGGGAGAACACTTGCCAGCCCTGAGCCCGGTAAGTGTCTGGCTGGAGGGCAATGCAGCCGCAGCTCCTGGAGGAAGGAGAAGCCGGGGGTGCAGGCAGGGGTGCCCAGGGCTGTGGTGCAGAGCAGGGTCCCTGCTGTGCCCCAGGGGCTGTGTGCCGGGGCAGGGCCTCTGTCGCCTGCCAGGCTCAGCACTCAGCCTGCCCGGGGAGCTGCCCAGGGCGCTGCGGGGAGAAGCTGCGGGTGGAAGGAGCACCCCGGCAGGGCAGGGTCCTGCTGCTGGCGGGGGGCTGCTGCCTGGGGCGGCCTGCTCACAGCTCCGCAGCACAACTAGTATGTATTCAAGGGGACATTGCAAGAGAATGGATCAGGCAGGGGATTTCAGCTTCATTCCCAGCTTTCCTGAGCCTGCTGAGCTTTCCATTTTGTCTTCTTTGGCTCAGTGGGAATAGCAATAGATGCTGTTATTTCCAAGAGAAGTCAGACTCTCCTAAGCCTTCAGAACAAGCATTAGAAGGTCTGTACCACGTCCCTTTCCTGCCCCTCAGCCCATAAAAAGCTCCACCACCACATATGCAGTGCCAGCAGGGTCTGTGTGACCTGGTCTCTAGGACGTGCCCCCAGCGAGCTGCCCCTGGGCAGAGCCCTGCTGCCAGGAGGTGTCTGCAGGGCAGAACTGAGCACTCGGCGGATGGGATGGGGGCTGTGACCTGCAGGCAGGAGGCGTGGGGACAGAGACCCAGCTGCAGGCAGAGACAGCTGCAGGCAGCAGAGCCATGGGCAGGGAGTGAGAGGGAGCTGCTCCCTGAAACTCCATGGTAGGGGAGATTTGGGCACCTCAGTGCCATCCGTGCACTGCTGACACCTTCCATTATCTCGACTGCCATCCAGCAAAGCCTCTGTCCCCACAACTATGGGGTCTCAGGCTGCATTGTCCCCTTGGCAGCAGGACCCTCAGAACAGAGAACCCCCCCAAGTGCCCATCTCTCACTCCATTTCCTGCCTCCCTCACTAGGAACCCTGGACCTTTTCTCTGTCTTTCCCCTCCCATCCATCCTGCCCTTGCTATTCCCCTCAGACTCCCTGGGCAGTGGGTTTGAAGATAGAGCTCAAACACCAGAATAGTGAGTCCTGCTCTGGAGGTGCATCCCTGGGAGCAAAGTGCCCAAGCCAGCTCTAGTCAAAATGGCTCTGGTCACTGCAGTGCCTAGTGCTGGGAAATGAGCTGGCTCTGTTCAGGTCACTCTGGTTTATGGACATCCAGCGGTGTCCCTGGGGTTATCCTGCTGGAGGATGTTGAACAGCCCCTCTGTATTACAGGTACACTGCATCTGAACAAAACTACGAGTTTCAGAATGGGTCACCAGCTTTCCCAGGTACCCGCTGCTGCACAGCAGTGCTGAGTCCAATGGAGCTCATGGGCAGAGGCCGTGGCTCCAAACAGTGCTCATCCAGCACCAACCAGAGCTTCAGCCAGGAAGGAGAATGAAGATGCTGCTGAGAAAGCGCGTATTTGTGGAGGTGGGTGAGAAAGGAAGGGTGTTGCTGAAAGGACAGAGATTTTCTCAGAGAAGTCTGCCCAAAGATCTCCATGTGCTTTTGTCTTTGGACAGGCCCCAAGGCCAAGAGGCATCAGATGTCCAACAGCAGCTCCATCAGCGAGTTCCTCCTCCTGCCATTCGCAGACACGCGGGAGCTGCAGCTCCTGCACTTCGCGCTCTCCCTGGGCATCTACCTGGCTGCCCTCCTGGGCAACGGCCTCATCCTCACAGCCATAGCCTGCGACCGCCACCTCCACACCCCCATGTACTTCTTCCTCCTCAACCTCGCCCTCCTCGACCTGGGCTGCATCTCCACCACTCTCCCCAAAGCCATGGCCAATTCCCTCTGGGACACCAGGGCCATCTCCTACTCAGGATGTGCTGCACAGGTCTTTGCATTTGTCTTCTTGATATCAGCAGAGTTTTTTCTTCTCACTGTCATGTCCTATGACCGCTACATTGCCATCTGCAAGCCCCTGCACTACGGGAGCCTCCTGGGCAGCAGAGCTTGTGCCCAGATGGCATCCGCTGCCTGGGGCAGTGGGGTTCTCTATGCTGTGCTGCACACGGCCAATACATTTTCCCTGCCCCTCTGCCAAGGCAATGCTGTGGACCAGTTCTTCTGTGAAATCCCCCAGATCCTGAAGATATCCTGCGCACACTCCCACCTGAAGAGTTTTTGGGTAGTTGTTATTGGTGTCTGTTTAGCATCTGGCTGTTTTGTTTTCATTGTTTTTTCCTATGTGCAGATCTTCAGGGCAGTGCTGAGGATGCCCTCTGAGCAGGGCCGGCACAAAGCCTTCTCCACCTGCCTCCCTCACCTGTTTGTGGTCTCACTGTTTATCAACACCTGCTTTTTTGCTTACCTGAAGCCCCCCTCCATCTCCTCCCCATCCCTGAACCTGGTGGTGGCAGTTCTGTACTCGGTGATACCTCCAACATTGAACCCCCTCATCTATAGCATGAGGAACCAGGAGCTCAAGTGGGCTATTAGGAAAGTGATTTTATGGCTGTTTCTGAATAGTGACAAACTTCCCCTCTTTTTCCAGAAATGACTTAACTTGGTACCTCCCCTCAGGCCTGGTCCTTCTTTCATTATCATTATTGTTCTTCTTATCTTTGATATCATTTGCATTTATTATGCTCTTAGAGTAATATTTCTTTTTCATCCTACTTCTGCTGAGGATCAGCACTGCTCTGTTTGCTCTTGAGGCTCTGTAAATATGTGTCTAATGAAGGTCAGAGCTGACTCTTCCATAGCATCCGCAAAATAAAATGGCATCTCCACAGTGCACTGTGCTCTTTTTTCAAGGATGTTGCCAAGCTTTCCAGAAGCTTGTGCCGCTTTCCATCACCTATCAGACTCTTTCCATCATCTGTCAGTGGTCATGGTCATCCGGAGAGGTCCCAGATGACTGGCGACTTCCTAATGTGAAGCCCATCTACAAGAAGGTTTGTAAGGAGGACCCGGGGAATTACAGGCCTGTCGGCCTCACCTCGGCGCCAGGAAAGGTGATGGAACAGATCATCTTGAATGCAGTCACACAACGTATGTGGGACAACCTGGGGATGAGGCCCAGTCAGCATGGGTTCATGAAAGGCAGGTCCTGCCTGACCAACCTCATCTCCTTCTATGTCTGGGTGACTTGAATGGTGGATGAGGGAAATCATATTGATGCAGTCCACCTAGACTTGAGCGAGGCCTTTGACACGGTCTCCCATAGTATTCTCGTGGAGAAGTTGGCGGCCCATGGCTTGGACATGTACACTCTTTGCTGGGTTAAAAACTGGCCGGACTGCCGGGCCCAGAGAGCAGTGGTGAACGGAGTGAAATCCAGCTGGTGACCGGTCACTAGTGGTGTTCCCCAGGGGTTGGTGTTGGGGCCCATGCTCTTTAACAGCTTTATTGATGATTTGGATGAGGGAATTGAGTGCACGCTCAGTAAGTTTGCAGATGACAACAAGTTGGGGGGAAGTGTCGATTTGCTGGAGGATAGGAAGGCTCTGCAGGGGGACCTGGAAACGCTGGATCGATAGGCAGAGGCCAATGGGATGAGGTTCACCATGGCTAAGTGCCGCGTCCTGCCCTGTGGCCACAACAACCCCATGCAGTGCTACGGGCTTGGGGCAGACTGGCTGGAAAGCTGTGCAGAGGAAAAGGTTGGATGTAGTACTTAAGGACATGGTTTAGTGGGGGATATTGGTGGTAGGGGGATGGTTGGACCAGATGATCTTGGAGGTCTTTTCCAATCTTAATAATGCTATGATTCTGTGCTTCTTACGATACAGAGCCACACGTCCATGGTTTCCTGGTGCTTCCCCAAGCCTAGGAAGTGGCTGAGGAAGAACTGGTGCCCTATATTCTCCAGCCCTTAATGCAACCATCTTTCTTGTTGGGTGGTATCGAAAGCAATGCCTGTGCCCTGTGTCAGGGCTTTGACTGATGGAAACAGGGCCCAGCAGCCATAGCAGTTTGCTGCTGTTCCTCTGGCTGTGTCCAGCACATGGCCGTGAGACACATTCCCCCAGTCTGTGTGCTGAACCTGAGCCCAAAAGTCCTCAGCATGTCCTCAGCTTGGGTCTACCCCAAGGACTGGAGTGCAGCTGTGACCACAGGAAGGACAAACCCTCTCCTTGGGCCTGTCCATGGCTGGATGCCTTTGCATGCTCCACAGGAAAAGGGAGCATATTGATAACATGCTAACACCCCTTTCACCATCTCTGTGTCTGTGGGAGTGTCAGAAAATGTCCCTCAGTCCTAAGATCCAGCAAAGCCCAGCTTCTTCTTTCATCAGGAACCTGGAGAAATTCTCTCAGAATTTCCAACACTCTCGTGCACACAGGCAAATACACACAGGGCATGGACACAGCCGACCACACACAGAGCAACTCCAACAGGGAACAGCACCTTCACAGCCACTACACCACCAGCAGCACACACAGAGCCATGAGCAACACACCTGGCCCCATCCCATTCCCCACCTCAGCCTGATCTGCTCTGAAGGTCACCAGTGCTCCACGCATCCCCAGCAGCAATTACCCATGGGTGCAGACGCACACATGGCTATGTGGTTCCATAATTGTATGAGTCACCCCCAACACACCCAGGAGTGAGCGCACACACACAGCAAATAGCCAGCAACAGAGTTGAATAAGAAGGCAGGACAGTGATCAGGAACAGGGCCCGACCAGACCAGCCCTGACCAGCCCCATATCCACATGCAGCTGGCCCCTTGCATCCCTCTCCCCTCCTCTTCCACAGGATTCTTCCTCCTCGAGACACTTTAATCCCTTCCTTTCTTACATGCAGTGCCCTGCTCAATTACCAGTTCTCACCAATCACATTTTCCCCCATTGATCCCTAGTTTGCTATACCTGTACCCGCATTTGGTAATTCAGATACCATTGCCTACATCATCTGGGCCTCTAACAAGCTGGAGAGGTCGACATGTCACAGATTTGCTCTGCGCCAGGAGTGAGGGGTGGCATGAACAGTCCCGAGCAGGGATGGTTTTATGGTAACTGGGCTCCATGCAGGACAGAAAATCGTCATTTTACGGCTTTAGGCCCGAGTATTGCCTCCAATTTTTTTAACCATTTCAAACATTTCACTTCAATCAGCACACTTCAATCAGCTGAAATGATTGAACACTTCTAATACAATGTTTGAATTGCCCCATGGCATTTTTTTTTCTTGAATGTTTATTATAGCAAAAGAAAAAATACCAATCTTCCCCTGTACTTGCATTGCCAGAACTCTGTCCCTTATGCACCGCACTTCATCTCCCTAGTCTTTCTGGTATTTCCACCTGGCTTTATGAAACAGACCGTGTTGGAAGTAACCTTTCCAGCAGACTGTCTGGACATGTGCAGTTTCCATTCTTCTCCAGATTCCCCTCCCCTTACTCTTTGATCATTCAGATACCTCTCACCTACACAGTTGGTTCTCAGAACTTGAGGGATCTCAAGCTTGCCCATATTTCAGTTTTCTATCTCATCATCCCTACAGCCAACTCTGTAATTGCATTTCTGTTCATCATTTCCTACCCATGTCAAACATGTCTTTTGAGGCAACTTGGATTTGGCTCACTGTTGAGGACCGTGGGGTTTGCTTGTTTGTTGTTAAATGTTAATAACAACGACTTCAAAAACTGTGCCTGTGTGCAGCCAGTTGTCTGAGGAAAAGAGGTGGGACTTGGTGAAAAGATGCTGTAACATCCAGCTGCAGACTTCAGTGGAGAAGTCTGGTGTAAGGAAAAGTGATGCAAGTCCCAGGTGGCTGATGAGACAAGTGGTGGGGATGGGGAGCTGAGCAGCAAGGTTGCCCATACAGTCCAGGACTTCAAGGGACTGCTTTTCCTACACATCCAGACCTCCTTAGGAGGCACATTGGATCCATGACAACTAGAGAATGATGCTATCAGTTCTTCTGAAAACTCTAAACTAATGGAAACTAATCTTAAATAAGGAAAATGCTCTTAGTGAAGTGGTCATTGAAAACTTCCTCTTTAAACTGCATTCTTGAAACCTCACTAATTAATTGTATAAGTCTGGAAGACTGGATGAAAATGACTGAATTGTAATGAGCCCCATGGTGCATTTGGTGCTGAGTCCATGAACCTCAGGTAGTGAGAGGAGAATGATGTAACTGCAGGAGAAGTTCAAGTCAGAAGGAAACCTTGAAGTGTCTAGGAGTATTAATGGGCCCCAGTGAGGGTCATTACTGACAAAGCCTCCCCATGGACTTGTTAGAGCAGACAATCGGAGGCCATGATTGCAGGTAGGCAAAGGCGCTGGGCAGGAGACTCTGATGCTGAGTAAAGGCCTTGGTTTGTTTGGTGAAGCAGAAGGGCCAAGCCTTGTCCACAGCCCCTGGGAAGGGAGGTCCTGTCCCTCACCCATGGCTCAGGGCTCTTCCTGGGGCAGTGGGATGTGGGGTGTGTGATGCTGTGTGAAGGACAATGCTATGACACCTCCTGGCCTCCCCACTGGGTTGCAAGGAAGCAACAAGGCCCCAGTGTCATGAGCACAGCATGTCTCCTCATGAGCCTCAGTAGCAGAGACAACTGCCATCGGCAGGGGGACAAAGCCCTTGGTTCTGCTGGGGCCTTCTGGTCTTGCCAGTGCTCTTGGTCTTTTCCATTACAGGCAGTCCTATGCTGTCCTGTCTGTGCCCCCTTTTCCCTGCAAGCTTTAGTCACCCACCTCACTTCTCCCCCTTGCTCTCATACATGCATCTCCTTACTCTCACTGATGTCTCCCCACCCTCCATGGCAGTTGCTTGAAACACAATGGCATGGGCTGACCACAGACTCCTTCTGGGTGACCTCTGGCACCACAGCACTACCCTTTCAGTGATATTTCCTCCTCCTCATGCCCAGTCTTAAACTTCCAAGCAGCACTTTGTGGCAGTTTTGAATCTCTTCTGCTGTTTCCCACCACCAGAGAAAGCTCCATCATCCACAAAACACTTTTCTGGCAGATGTCCCAAGCCATTAGCCTTCTGGAGCCCTATGGCCTGATGAGACAGGAGAAACCTCACCATGGTCTTCCAAGCCATATACCTGCTGCTGGCCTGCCAGTTTCTAGGGTAGACGTGACCAAGTTGTGTGCCTGTTGCTGGCCCACCATGTTCTCAGGCAGAAGGGACTTGAAAACCCACACCCAAGGCCTCTTCCTGCATGGGGCCTATCAGGCCCTCAGACAGAGGGCATCTCACAATCAATGTGCCAAGCAGGCGCCTTCTGCTGCCTTATCAGGGATGCTGGCAGGTGTAAGCCAGAAAGCACAGGTCTCAGCCAGGAGGCAAGGCTGACACATCAGCTGCTTCAGGAAGCAGTCACCTCATAGGCCCTGTCCCCAGCCATGTTACTGCTGCTGGCCTGTCAGCTCCAGAGACTGAGGTGACCAGATGCTTCCTACTGGACTTCAAGTTTCTGAGGCACAACAGACCACATAAGAACACATTCAGCCAGCACCCACCTTGTGGGCCAGGACCTGAGGACACAAAAAGTAAGCTTTTTAAATGAAATTTATCAATCAAATTTTCTAACACTTCTTTAAATATGGAAACATTCCTCACAGGATTTACTGTGTTCATAGTAACACGTGATGTATCTCTACCTCTGCCTCTCTCTCTTTTCTTCTTCCTCTCCCTATTATGTCTTCAGAGAGCTCTCCAATGGAAAGAGTCATTGAATCACAAAATAACTCATGTTGGAAGAGACCCCTGAATGGCATCCTCTTCACCTGTCCTGCTCAAGGCACACTAAACCCCATGAGGTAGCTAAAGGGCTCCTCTGAGCTTGGCACCATCCAGAAAGGATCTGAAAGTGTGCTCCATCCTGTAATTCAGAGAGTTAATAACGACATTCAGCAGTGTTGGCCCAAGCGCTCATCACTGAGGGATGGTGCTAGGAACTGCCTGACAGGAGAACTTTGCACCACAGATGACAACTGGGCCTGAGTGTCCAGCCAAATTCCCACCCACAGCCTCATCCATTTGTTACGTCCACATAGCACCAATCAGGCTGTAAGTAGTCTCCAGGAGACAATGTCAACAGCCTTGCTAAACTGCAGGTAGACAGCGTCCCTTTCTTTTCCCTCACCTATGGGTTCAGCAATCCCATTTTTGTCCTTCAAGTGGCCAGAGGTAGCTGTGGAAAAACTTGCCCCATCACCTTCCCAGGGACACGTCTGATGTCATTCCAAGTCTCCAGAAAGCTCTCTGGTCCCTCTGGCACATTTGCTGACACAGTCCAGGAAGGCAGGGGCAGGTGATGCAGGAGACAGGCAAGAACGCACAAGTCCTACCCTTGTACACCCAAAGGCAGGGCATTGCAGTGCTTGTGGTGTCCCTCTGGTTCCTGCTGCCTCTCCCAGATTCTGGGAGGCACCTGAGTCCTGCAGTGCATTGCCCTGCTCTGCGCTTCTCTGAGATACCCCATGGCATGAAGAATGGACACAGGGAGAGGGCATTTGTGCTCACTCAGGTTCGCCTCACATGCACATGCACACAATGTGCACACTGAAGCCTCATCTATACAGGGCACACATATGGACTTCTGACTTAGCCATTAAGTGTCCCATTAAGTGTGGGGGAGTAAACCACCTCTCTGAGCTGGGCTGAGAGCCAAAAAAGTCACCCAAGAAGTAACCAGGATAATACTCACCCCTTATTCTGTACCAATCATAATGAACCAGCACCTCCTGCTCATAACCAAGAATTCTTCAGTGCAAGCCCTACTGCCCCATAGACTATAAGGATGTAGTCTGCAAAGTACCAGTGATTTTATCCCCACCCAGCACCTCTTGTACCCAGGCAGAGTCCTGTGTCAGGGCATAAAAGGCAGGCAGACCTTGCTGGTGTTAGATGAGGCCATGTGGGCATGTCCATGACATAAACTAATTCTCAGAGAAGATGTGATTGTTACACTTAATTGGTTTTCTGCAAGGAGAAATGAGCCTGGTGTGAAGAAGTGTGTGCGCCCAGGGGAGGGAGGGAAGCCCAGGGATTCCTTCAGGCTGTTTCCCAGCAGGTTCCCCTGCAGCCCCAGGGCCATGGGCAGGGAGCCTGGTGGGGGGCAGAGCAAGGGAGGCCTTGGGCTGGGCCTCTGCTGCTGGGCTGGGCCGGGCTCCTGGGCCCAAGGGGAGCTCCTGGCAAGCGGGCAGCGCTGCAGAGAGCCAGCTCTGCCCAGGAGCAGCTCCTCTGCCCAGCGCAGCAGGGCTGGGGGCACTGCCTGCAGCTGGCACAGGGAGGGGAAAGAAGGGAGAGATGTTTAAGGCTGTGTGGAGTGTTAGAAAGCTGAGAGTACACTGGAGAAGCAATGCTTGCAACCCATAACATGGTAGGTCTAAGTGAACTGCAGTGCACTGCAGTATCCTGGAGGTGTCCTATACCTGGATTGTCCCAGAGCAGATCAGGCTGGAGACACTGTGTGTTTTTTTCTTGTAGAGAAGCACAAGCTCCAGAGCAGGGGTTTCTAAGCTGCAGGGTCAGTGTCCAGGCCCCGAGGGCTCCCTTGTCATGGGCCGGCTGCAGGCTGTGGAACTGGGGGTGAAGGCAGGGGTGCTCGGGGCTGTGGTGCAGAGCAGGGTCCCTGCTGTGCCCCAGGGGCTGTGTGCTGGGGCAGGGCCTCTGCCGCCTGCCAGGCTCAGCACTCAGCCTGCCCGGGGAGCTGCCCAGGGCACTGCAGGGAGAAGCTGTGGGTGGAAGGAGCCCCCCCGGCAGGGCAGGGTCCTGCTGCTGGCAGGAGGCTGCTGCCTGGGGCAGCCTGCTCACAGTTTTACAGCACAACGAGGATGTATCCAAAGGGACTTTGCAACAGCCGGGATAAGGTAGGGGATTTCAGCTTCAGTCAGGGCTTTCCTGAGCCTCTTGAGCTTTCAATCTTCTCTACTTGCCTCGGTGGTAATAGAAATATACGCTTTTAATTCCAAGAAGAGGCTGAGGCTCCATGATGGCTGGGAGGTTACAAGGATCTTTTCCTGCCCCTCAGCCCGTAGAAAGCTCCACCACCACACGTGGAGCTAACATGTAGTGTCCCCTGCATGACCTGGTCTCTAGGACATGCCCTCACTGAGCTGCCCCTGGACAGAGCCCTGCTGCCAGGAGGTGTCTGCAGGGCAGAGCTGAGCACCCGGCGGGTGGGATGGGTGCTGTGACCTGCAGGCAGGAGGCGTGGCGACAGAGACCCAGCTGCAGGCAGCAGAGCCTGCAAAGTATTCTGGCACCTCCCTGTCCACCATCAAGCCCACAGGATTCAGTACATGGCTCATAACCTCTCATCTGGAGGAGCTGCAGTAGAGTGGACTCTCCCGAGTTCCGGTCGGTCCCTCCCTGGCCTTGCCTCCCCTGGCAGAAGCCCTGTGCTATTTCCCTCTGTTCCTGTACCTACTGTTGCTGTTCTTGTTTTGGGGCTCCCTGCAGATCTGGCTTTCAGCTGCATCTCAGGCTCTGACCCTCTGGGTCCCACCACGCAGACCTGTCCTTAGGGGAAAGGTGCCCAAACCCCCTTCTAAACTCTGAGGCTTGGGGCAATGCAGTCTATGGGGAAGGAAAACACTGAATCATTTTCCCGGATATTCCTGAGACCACAGTCATTGAGCAGCTCTACGTGGGCAACTGGACTGAGCCCTAGAGGAGTCTGGCTGAGACAAGGGTAGATGGACAGACTGGTTATCCTCACTACACTAAGGACATTCACAAAATCTCAACTGGAATGTACGAAAAATGCCAGGGTTTTCTACCCTCAAAAAAAACTCTTCCAAGTGTCACACATGCAATTGGAACAAATTAAACCACAATTGCTATTTGGCAGTCAAGAGTGTTGAGAGTGGTAATGCTGGGAAGTCCACGTAGGTCAGAGGTAGATTTAATCAGAGGTCACTCCTGATTTCTTTATGCTTAGACCTGTAGGACAGGCGTGACTCCTCCAAAGTGCACAGCAGGGTCCCCTGCTCCCAGTGGCACCTTCCTCCAGCACCATCCAAAGCTCAAGCAATAGAGCAGCAGAAAGGTCTCGGAAAGGGGAAAGTCACTGTGGGGGGTTTCAGTGAGAAGTGGAGTAGGTTTTCCTGAGAGACGTCTCTCCTAATTATCACTGTCTTTTCTTCCTTGGGTAGTCCCCTTTGTCCAGGAGGATCAGATGTCCAACAGCAGCTCCATCAGTGAGTTCTTCCTGCTGGCATTTGCAGACACGCGGGAGCTGCAGCTCCTGCACTTCGCGCTCTTCCTGGGCATCTACCTGGCTGCCCTCCTGGGCAATGGCCTCATCCTCACCGCTGTAGCCTGCGACCACCGCCTCCACACCCCCGTGTACTTCTTCCTCCTCAACCTCGCCCTCCTCGACCTGGGCTGCATCTCCACCACTGTCCCCAAAGCCATGGCCAATTCCCTCTGGGACACCAGGGCCATTTCCTATGCTGGATGTGCTGCACAGGTCTTTTTCTTTCCCTCTCTGATGTCAGCAGATTCTTCTGTCTTCTGTCAGAAGTTCTTCTGTGAAATCCCCCAGATCCTCAAGCTCTCCTGCACAGACCTCAGGGAAGTTGGGCTTCTCACATTCAGTGTTTTCCTGGTTTTGGGGTGTTTTGTATTCATCGTGCTGTCCTATGTACAGATCTTCAGGGCTGTGCTGAGGATGCCCTCTGAGCAGGGCCAGCACAAAGCCTTTTCCACATGCCTCCCTCACCTGATCGTGGTCTCCCTGCCGGTTAGCACTGGTGTATCTGCCTACCTGAAGCCTCCCACTATCTCCTCTCCATCCCTGGACATGATAATGGCTGTTCTATATGCAGTGATGCCCCCAGCAGTGAACCCCCTCATCTACAGCATGAGAAACCAGGAGCTCAAGAATGCCATTAGGAAAGTGATGTCATGGATGTTTATCAGGATTTGCTCACGAAATTGATTGGACCTTTCAGCAGCTATAGACTGCTTCTTGTCTTCTTCTACACTTGAATTGTGATTTATGTCATGACAGGCTAAGCCTGGTTGTACTTGTAGATGAATTTGGTTTTCTTTTTCTTTTTCCCCTCGTGATAATGTTTTCCACAAAGAAATGCCATTCTTCATGACCTTGTACTTAAGTACCAACATATCTTTTGTGACCCTGAGGCTCTGCATAAACAAGGAGCCAGTCTCTCTGTGTATTTAAACAAAATAAATGAACCTACAGCAAATTCTTTGTCTGGACCCCACTCTCAGGAGAGCAGGACATAATGGGACCAGAAAACCCCTTTCTGGCTGCAGCAGCTCGGGGAAGGCTGCCCTGGCCCTGGGGCAGCAGGAGCTGCCTGAGGACCCCCAGGGATGGTCCAGAGGGGCTGCAGGCCTCTTGGGGATCTGTTGCAGAAGAGAGCAGGGGACACAGCATGGTACACTGACCTCTGTATGCTTGTGCCATGGTTGTCCCATATGTGGGGCTGAGCCCTCTGTGCCCTAGGAGCTGCTGTGCCCTTCAGAGGGGCTGGGGCTGTGGTGGCAGTGCCCAGAGCCCTGCAGCAGCCTGTGGTGGGCACTGC
Organism: Cygnus olor; assembly: GCF_009769625.2. Classification (NCBI taxonomy): domain Eukaryota; kingdom Metazoa; phylum Chordata; class Aves; order Anseriformes; family Anatidae; genus Cygnus; species Cygnus olor. The sequence goes on from NW_024429054.1 coordinate 247,733, forward strand.
CATGGGGCCACTGCCACTGGGCTGGGATGAGGACAGGGAGGTGGGCAGAGGGCAAGGAGTTGGGAGAGCCAGGCTCAGGGCCTGTGTCGAGGGAACAGCTAGCCCTGTCCGCCTCTGTCCTGGCCCAGAGCCCTGCAGACCTGGAGCAGGATTGTCTGCAGAGCCCTCCATGGGACGTGGCTGGGTCAGGGCAGGGGCCATGGGCTGGAGCAGGCTGCAAAGGCAGGAGGGCCATGGCAGGAAGGGACCCTGAGGGTGCCATTGGGATTGTAACGGGGAGCTCGACCCATCCCTGAATGTGCACTGCCATGTGTGGTGTCTTGGCAGCACGGCTGTGGGAACATGTGTGGGGCAGTGGGGCTGGGACGCTGCAGGGACATGGTGCTGAGAGGGGCAACAAAGGATCTGCCAGGGTGTGACAGCAAGGACAGGATCCAAAACAGAAATTTATGGTGGAGGTGGAGGTATGGTTTTAGCAAGGGCAGAGCTTACCTGGAAGTGGTATTATCGAGAAAAGTCAAGAGCAAAGAGAAGAGCTTTTGCTGGAGCTAAGGCTCAGATTTCTCACCCAGCTTGCCCAGGACTTGTCCTGAGCAAGGCGGCCACGAGCCCTGCCTGCCCTCCTGCCTGCCCCGCGCCGTCAGGTGGCTGTAGCAGAGGGGACCCACAGCCAGCCCCTCGATGGGGCTCTGCCAGCCCCTCGGCCTCCCCTCTGCAGTGACGTCATTTCTGCCCAGGGGGCTCTCTGATGAGCGGGATGATGTCATAGTGCCTGCCGGCCAGCCCTTCTGAGGGCCAATCAGGCTGCTGCAGTGGCAGTGACCTCACTCCAGCCCCCTCCCAACGGCCTGCCTCTCCCCTTTCCCTCTCCCCTGTCTGGACCCCGGGGACAAAAGTCGGTGTCACGCAGCAGCTTTACAGTGGTGGCCTCCGTGGTGGTGTTGCCAGGGAGGACATCTGCCCCTGTGCCAAAAGGACCTACTACTGCCAAGATGCATTTGGTGTTTCAAGCTGTCAGTGGCAGAGGTCTTGCAAAGTCTTTCTGCAGTTGTGCCCAGGGACCTTCACTCCATTGGTCCTGGGCTGGGGCTTTCACTTCAGATGAACCTGCATCAGTCATGGCACAAGAAAGACGCCTCTTACAGCTGCACCTGCATCCTCCTTCACGGTAGGGCACCACTCGGTGTCCTTCGCTCTGCTCACAGTGTTTGTCTTAGCTCAGGGATGAACAGGATTAGATCTGCTTGAGTCTTCTGAGGCCCAATCCAAGGCCTTCTGCCTGCTGCACCTACAGCACAAGAACTATTATTTTCCTTTACTGTGCGGATTGACCTGATGGGTCTGTTCATATTAATCCCTTTTAATTTCCCTAGTTGGAGTGGGACATATTCCCAGACTGGGGCAGTCTGCTGGGCTCTGCCGCAGCCAGTCAAAGTCACCCACTCTTGAGTCTTTCAGCCTGAGTTTTTCACACATGATCCAACACGAGTTTCTCGGGGTCTCAATGGCTGTTTCAAGTGTAGTTAACTCCAGGAATTCACGGGTAAGTATGCCAGTGTGAGAAACATAGTTGTGCTTTTGCAACAGAAGGGGAAGGTCCCACTGTCCCAAATTAAGGAGGAGAGCTAAGAAAAACAGGACAAGAAGTGTGAAGTCAGTAAAAAGAAAAATCATGAGCCTCTAGTCATGAGAGAATAAGGAAAAAAAAAAAAGGAAAAAAAAAAGGAAAAAAGAAAAAAGGAAAAGGAGAAATTATCAGTTGGTCAAAAAAAAATGTACATATATGGCATAGAAGGGCATCGAGTAGGCTGTGAACCTATAGTACTCAGCCAATAAGGACATGGGGGAAATCAGGTCATAGAATCATAGAAACACGGGGTTGGAAAGGACCTACAAGATCATCTAGTCCAAATGTCCTCCTATCACCAATACTACTCACTAAGCTACTAAATCATATAACATAGCACCTCATCCAGGTGCTTCTTGAACACCGTGAGGGACAGTGACTCCTCCACCTCCCTGGGCAGGCCATTCCAGTGCCTGACCACTCTTTGAGAGAAAAAGTTTTTCCTGATATCTAATCTAAATCTCCCCAGGCGCAACTCATGGACATTTCCTCGAGTCCTATCATTAGTTATCTGGGAGAAGAGACCGACCCCCTCCTCATCACAACCTCCCTTCAGGAAGCCTTAGAGTGCAAAAGTGCAGGTGTTGGGTAATAGGGAATACAAGGTTATGATAAACTTTTACTGTGCACTTCTGCTTGCAGGACACCCGCCATTGCAATCGCAAATAAAATAGCTTTGCAGAAGATCCTGTCTGAAGAAAATTATTGAGATTTTTCTCACAGCTAGGATGCGTGGTGCCAGCCCACAGGAATCCCTCGCACAACCTACAGACTTGTCCAGGCCATAGTCTCGAGTTCCCAGACTGCAGTGGCTGCCTTCCAATGACTGTGACTTATGTTATACTCATGGAATCATAGAACCATAGAATCATGTAGATTGGAAAAGACCTCTCAGATCTTCAAGTTCAACCATTTACCTAACACTGCTACGTCTATCCCTAAACCATATCCCTAAGCACCACACCTGTATGTCTTGTGAATACCTCCAGGGATGACCACTCCATCACATCCCTGGGCAGCCTGTTCCAATGCATCACAACCCTTTCAAGGAAGACATTTTTCCCAAAACCAAACCTAAACCTGCCCTGATGCACCTTGAGGCCATTTCCTCTTGTCCTGTGTCTGGCCCCAGTACTGAGCCCTGGGGGGCACCCCTTGTGTGTGGCTGCCACTTGGATTTAACTGCATTCACCACAACCCTTTGGGCCCAGCCACACAGCCATTTTTTTACCCAGCAAAGCTCACGCCCATCCAAGACATGAGAAGCCAGTTTCTCCAGGAGAATGCTCTGGGAAACAGAGTCAAAAGCTTTACTAAACCCTAGGTAGACAACATCCTCAGTCTTTCCCTCATCCACCAAGTGCATCGCATTGTCATAGAAAGAGATCAGGTTCATCAAGCAGGAGCTGCCTTTCATAAATCCATGCTGACTGATACCAATCACCTGGTTGTCCTGTATGTGTTGAATGATGGCACTCAAGATAGTCTGCATCATAATGTTCCCTGGCACCAATGTAAGACTGACAGGCCTGTAGCTCCATGGGTCCTCCTTTTCGCCTTTCCTGTAGATGGGCATCACATTTGCTAGCCAACAGTAAGCTGTGACCTCCCCTGGCAGCCAGGACTGCTGATAAATGATGGAAAGTGGCTTGGTAAGTACTTCTGCCAGCTCCTTCAACACTCTTGGGTGGATCCCCTCTAGCCCCATAGACTTCTGTATGACTAAGCGGAGTAGCAGGTTGCTAACCATTTCCTCTTGGATTAGGAGGGCTTCATTCTGCTTTCTGTCCCTACCTACCAGCTCAGGAGGCTAGGTACCCAGAGTACAACTGGGCTTCCTACTAAAGACTGAGGCAAAGAAAGCATTAAGTACCTCTGCCTTTTCCTCATCTCTTGTCACTATGTTTCCCCCCGCATACAGTTAAGGTTGGAGATTCTCCTTAGTCCTCCTTTTGTTCCTAAGGCATTTATAAAGACATTTTTTATTCTCTTGCATGGCAGTAGCCAGACTGAGTTCCAGCTGGGCTTTGGCCCTTCTAATTTTCTCCCTGCACAGCCTCACAACATCTTTGTAGTTCTCCCGAGTGTCCTGTTCCTTCTTCCAAAGGTCATAAACTCTCTTTTCCTTACTGAGCCCTATCCAAACCTCTCTGTTCTGCCAGGCCAACCTTCTCCACTGGCTCATCTTTTGGGACATGGGAATGGACTTTTCCCGTGCCTTTAGGATTTCCTTCTTGAAGAGTGTCCAGCCTTCCTGGACTCCTTTGCCCTTCACAACTGCCTCCCAAGGGACTCTGCCAACCAATCTCTTTAACAGGCCAAAGTCGGCCCTCTTGAAGTCCAGGGCGGCAATTATGCTAACCCCGCTCCTTACCTCTCCAAGAATCAAAAACTCTATTAATTCGTGATTGTTATGCCCAAGATGGCCTCCAACCTTCACATTCCCCATAAGTCCTTCTCTGTTCACAATCAAAAGGTCCAGCCGGGCACGTTCCCTGGTTGGCTCACTCAGCAGCTTTGTCAGGAAGTTATCTTCCACCCACTCCAGAGACCTCCTAGACTATTTCCTCTCTGCTGTGTTGTCTTTCCAGCAGACATCTGGGAAGTTGAAGACCCCAACCAGACTGTATTTTCGGTAACCAAGTCAGTATTGGCCAGTGTGTGAGTGGCTCTAGGACACTGGATGCACTCCGCGCACTCCAGTCTTTGATTCAATAACCTGCAGTGCTCTAGGTCAGAAGTCACTGAGCATAAGCCAACATGTCAAAGTTCTTTTGTGTTTGTATAAAGCATTCCCATACTTCAAACTCACCTCTGGAAGAGTCCAAAACACTCCAGGCACCCACAATTGACATAAGCAATGGCAGAATTACTGCAGGCTGTTGCAGGGAGTCCCAGAAGTGCCTTTCCCTGATGACCAGCTCTGGAGAAGGCCTTGGGTTGCTTAGCTTGGATGGAATGCCAGTGGATATTGGAAAGCAAGAGAACCAAGGCTTTGCACATCTCTGGGCCCCAAGGGCACATGCCACTCACGGAGGTTGCCTGGGTGACATGTGGCAGCGATAGCTCCTGCCGAGAGGCAAAACCCCTCTCTCAACAGAAGGGATGAGGAACAAAGCCTTCATCCCATTTGGCTGATCTCACAGTAATACCCAGGCGCAAAGCTGCCAGGCTGTCACCATGACTGTGGCAGTGTGCCGCTCTGTCAAGCAACTGGTAGCATTTCAGGGGAATCCAGCCCTACTGCTTATTCTGCAAATAAATGGCCACTTTTCTGACCCTGTCCGGCTTCTCATGCATTTGACACCACAAAGAAAATTGGTGTCTCCTTCCTAGGGAGGAATAACACCAAGCACCTGTACAGGCTGAGTAGAGGGGGAGGATCACCTCCCTTGGCTTGCTGGCAACACTCTTCCGAATGCACTCCAGGATCCCGTCGGCCTTCTTGGCCACAAGGGCACACTGCTGACTCATGCTCAGCCTGCTGTCCACCAGGACTCCCAGGTCCTTCTTTGCAGAGCTGCTCTCCAGCAGGTCATTCCCGGCCTGTACTGGTACTGGGGGTTATTCCGCCCTAGGAAGGAGACAGGACCCTGCACTTGCCCTTGTTGAACTTCATGGGGTTCCTTTCAGCCTATCTCTCCAGCATGTCCAGGTCCCTCTGGGGTATCAGCCAATCCTCCCAGCTATGTGTCATCAGCAAAGTCCCTGAGGGTGCACTCTGTTACATCATCCACTTCATTGACAAGTTGAACAACAGAGAGGAACTTTGGCACGTCCCGTAGCCCTGCACAACCTGGTAGGGCAATTCCTTCTGCAGGAATCAGTCAGCACAGTGTTTAGAGAGGGCCAGTCAGTGTTTGCTTTGTCTGCTTCCAAGTGTGTTCCCCAGGAGGGACCCTGCTGCCATCCAGAAGCTGTGAGCCCAGGAGCCCCAGGGACACATGAAGGGAGCCTGGTGGAGTGCAGAGCAAGGGAAACCTTGGGCTGAGCCTCTGCTGCTGAGCTGGGCCGGGCTCCTGGGCCCAAGGGGAGCTCCTGGCAAGCGGGCAGCACTGCAGAGAGCCAGCTCTGCCCAGGAGCAGCTCCTCTGCCCAGCGCAGCAGGGCTGGGGGCACTGCCTGCACAGACAGAGTGCTTAAAGGCAGGCAGAAGTGGCAGGATGCACAGAGCTCGCTGGGGGAGAACACTTGCCAGCCCTGAGCCCAGTAAGTGTCTGGCTGGAGGGCAATGCAGCCGCAGCTCCTGGAGGAAGGAGAAGCCGGGGGTGCAGGCAGGGGTGCCCAGGGCTGTGGTGCAGAGCAGGGTCCCTGCTGTGCCCCAGGGGCTGTGTGCCACGGCAGGGCCTCTGCCGCCTGCCAGGCTCAGCACTCAGCCTGCCCGGGGAGCTGCCCAGGGCGCTGCGGGGAGAAGCTGCGGGTGGAAGGAGCCCCCCCAGCAGGGCAGGGTCCTGCTGCTGGCGGGGGGGCTGCTGCCTGGGGCAGCCTGCTCACAGCTCCACAGCACCACCAGGGTGTATCCAAGGGGACTTTTCATGAGCAAGATCAAGGCAGGGATTTTCTGCACTGTTTTTATTTTCCTGCTCTTAAAGTAGGGAATGGCAGGAGAGTTGAATAAAGGAGCTGTCAAGTATGAGAACGTCACTGAGACTCCTGAAATATACCTTAGAAGATAAGTATGTTTGTGAGCAGCTCCAAAAGTGCCTTCAGCCTCTCTCCTTCTTATGGACTGCATCAACATCAACTTTGCTGTATCCATCAGGGGTTTCTGACAGGTCCTTCTCCACCTGCAGAGGTGCACATGCATCTAGGCAGTGCCCTGCAAACAGGTAGGTTTCTGAAAGGAAAACATTACTGCACAGAGTTTGACATGGGTCTGTGAGCACAGAGAGGGAAAAGACATGGACAAGGAAACAGTTTCCTAGAGTAAAACGTCCAGGAAGCAGGGACAGGATCAGGTAGAGGAAAGTAAAACCAGAAATGTTGCCAGTAAGAAAATTCATCAGAAAACTCCATATTTTTCCATTCAGTGCAGACTCCTTCTTCTGAGCAAGTCCCCTTGCCTCCTCTCCCACCCAGGAAAGCCTCTGCCCTCACGGCTGTGGATCCAAGGCATGAAGCATGTCCTCTGCAGCCACAGCTCCAGCAGAGCAGAGGTGCATCTCTCCAGCCATGTGCCCATTTCCCTATGTGGTGAAGAGGGGCTGAGTGCAACCGCCCAGGATTGTGGGCAATCATTCAGTGAGGCTGGGGAAGGAGTTGACTTTCCCTTAATGAGACACTGTCATTGGGTGAGCTGTCCTGCAGGATGCAAATCTTTTCCATAGCATTTAGTGTCATCAGTGAAGAATCAGATGCTGCATGCAAGGACATGCTGTTGGGCTGGTAGAACGAATGATAGATGTCCTTGACTAGCAGTGTGGTGCTCTGACCATGTTCAGGTTACTTGGGAGAGGGTGGACATGCAGTGGCAGGGGGGTTCCTCTGCTCTCAGTAGCATCTGACTTCTTTTCAGGGTAACATGAAAGTGATCGCCCTCAGTGTCCAAAAGCTGCAAGTGCCAGGCAGCTGGGCACAAACCCAGCCAGCTCCCCTCACCCTGCACAGTGAATCACTTTGCCTCTCAGGTCTCACAGCAATTCACTCTGAGTGCAGCAGAAATGCTCAGGATTTCTGACTGCTCTTTAGGCATGATGAGGGGGAGGAAGGTGTGTAGAAAATAAATCCTAAAAGTCCTTTTTGCCACCCATGTTCTTTTGCATTGGGACTGCAAATACTGACAAAATATTCTGAAAATAAAATCTAGCTCCCCAGTACATTCCTATGTACCCACTAATTCCTTGGGAAGTGCTTCCTTGAGAGCCCATGGGCAAATGCTCCTGTTCCTCATGGAATACTGAACTTCATGAAATGAAGCTCAGATCATGGAACCGAATGAATATTTCCTTCATAGAAAGAAAATACTGGGGAGTATGGTAGAGGGAGAGTCTATGAGAAATGGTATAGGTTTCACTCGGAGAAGCATGTCTTATGTCGTCACTGTATTTTCCTTCCTGTACAGGTCCCCATACCAAGGAGGACCAAATGTCCAACAGCAGCTCCATCAGTGAGTTCCTCCTCCTGCCATTCGCAGACACGCGGGAGCTGCAGCTCCTGCACTTCGCGCTCTTCCTGGGCATCTACCTGGCTGCTCTCCTGGGCAACGGCCTCATCCTCACAGCCGTAGCCTGCGACCACCGCCTCCACACCCCCATGTACTTCTTCCTCCTCAACCTCGCCCTCCTCGACCTGGGTTCCATCTCCACCACTCTCCCCAAAGCCATGGCCAATTCCCTCTGGGACACCAGGGCCATTTCCTACGCAGGATGTGCTGCACAGGTCTTTCTGGTTGTTTTCTTCTGTTCAGCAGAGTATTTTCTTCTCACTGTCATGTCCTACGACCGCTACATTGCCATCTGCAAGCCCCTGCACTATGGGAGCCTCCTGGGCAGCAGAGCTTGTGCCCAGATGGCAGCAGCTGCCTGGGGCAGTGGGGTTCTCTACGCTGTGCTGCATACTGCCAGTACATTTTCCCTGCCCCTCTGCCAAGGCAATGCTGTGGACCAGTTCTTCTGTGAAATCCCTCAGATCCTCAAGCTCTCCTGCTCAGATTCCTACCTCAGGGAACTTAGACTCCTCACATTTAGTGGTCTCGTGTTTGTGGGGAGTTTTGTTGTAATTGTACTGTCCTACATGCAGATCTTCAGGGCTGTGCTGAGGATGCCCTCTGAGCAGGGCCGACACAAAGCCTTTTCTACGTGCCTCCCTCACCTAGCTGTGGTCTCCCTGTATATTAGCACTGCCATGTTTACTTACCTGAAGCCCCCCTCCATCTCTTCCCCTGCCCTAAATCTGGTGATGGCAGTTATGTACTCAGTGGTGCCTCCAACATTGAACCCCCTCATCTACAGCATGAGGAACCAGGAGCTCAAGGATGTCATTTGGAAAGTGTTTTCATGAATGCTTTTTAGTATTCATGAAGTTCCCGTCTCTCTTCCCAAACGACTCCCAATATATCCTGTTCCAGGTTTGTTTTGTTATTGTTTCCTGAATAATAATTTTGTAGTTGATATTATTTATTGTTTTATTATGTATTTTAGTATTTATTCTTTTGCTGTTCCTAGAAAACTATGTGGTTTCCTCCCACTGATACATAGGAATGACTTTGCATTGTCTCACCTGAAGCCTGTATCAAAGTCTATCTTAAAGGCTTTCTCTGACTGGACTCTCCCAGAGCAGCTCTGTAATAAAATGGGATGTCCCCAGTGTCCTGCCTGAAGGCTGGGCTCTTCCTCCAAAGATGGTGCCAGCAATAGGCCTAAATACTTGCTGTTTCTCCCTGGGTACAAGACCATCATGTGCAGTGACAATGGAGATGGTGAATGGTCACTGAATTACATAGCCACATGTGACTTCCAGATGACGTTATTCAGAAGAATCTGAATTTGCTTCGAGAGCCCAAGGGGATCTTTATGGACCGTGTGGGCGTGGGGTGGGCGGTGGCTGGGCCCCACAAAGTGAGAGATCACAAAAGGTGGAGTCACCTGTCCTGGTTTCAGTTAGGACAGAGTTAATTTTCCTCCTAGTAGCTGGCAGAGTGCTATGTTTTGGATTAGAATGAGAAGAGCGCTGATAACATGCTGATGTTTTAATTGTTGTAGAGCAGTGCTTACACCAAGCCAAGGACTTTTCAGCCTCTCTCTGTCCTGCTAGTGAGCAGGCTAGGGATGCAGCAGGAGCTGGGAGGGGACAGACCCAGGACAGCTGACCCAAACTGGCCAAAGGGGTATTCCATACCATCTGACGTCATGCTGAACAATATATAGAGGTGGCTAGCCGGGGTGGAGGGGGGGCCGGCTGCTCGGGGATAGGCTGGGCATCGGTCAACGGGTGGTGAGCAATTGCATTGTGCATCACTTATTTCGTACACATTATTACTATTAATACTATTATTATTATTATTATTGTTGTTGTTATTCTTTTCCCTGTCTTAATAAACTGTCTTTATCTCAACTCACAGGCTTCACTTTCCCGTTTCTCTCCCCCATCCCGGAGAGGGAGGGGGGAGGGTGAGTGAACGGCTGTGTGGTGTTTGACTGCCAGCCGGACTAAACCACAACAGTCCATTTGGCGCCCAACGTGGGGCACGAAGGGTTGAGGTATCGACAGATTTGACCAGAGTGTGTTAAACTAAAATTGGTATAAGTATTCGACCTGCTTAATAGTTGCTAGTCACAATGTTGATTGCCTTAATCTCAAGTCTGCTGTGCCTGTTTCCCAAATTGAGTTTTATAGCAAGTTACTTTCTGTATGTGCTCCCTGTCGTGTTGTTTATCCTTTCCGGGCCCTGGTTTAAGATTGTTATGGTACTGTGTGGTGTAACGATGGCTTATGAAATGATGAGGTATCTGGTCATGACTCTAACCTGGTATTTGTACTCAGCACTGTCGTCGACTCTATACTTCGGAAACCATATCTCAGAAACTATTAGCAATTACACCTATTGCCTTTTTTCATCAGGGAGTCAGTCTCTGGAGGGGACAGGGGAAGATATTTTTTCCTACCTGTTCACTCTCCCTTCCTCCTTCACCACCCTCTTATCCCCCGAGCTAGTTATGGTAGCTCTCCAAGATGTCGAATATCCTTGGGATACTCAGACCAGCATGTTCTTGTTGTTATGTCTCCTGAATGCGCTTCAGGTTTTGTTTAAGGTTAAACAACTACTTAAGAATCTCATCCGGAGATCTGTCTTGAGGCGGGATAGTTGCGAGTGGCAGGGAGTGTGGGAGGATATGGGCAGGTTTCTAGGGCAGTGGGCACCTCCAGTGTTTTGGACATTCACCCCTGAACAACTGCAAAATCCTAAAAAACTGGTAGAATGCTTGAAAAAAAGGTGTCATGACTCTGGCAGTTCCAAAGTGACACAAATCACTGTGGCGTGCTGGGGTCTGGCTTGTGCCTATCGAGCTGCAATTGATGCTACTATCAACCTAGTGACAGACCCTGCGGCCGTTCCAGTCCCGGCTCCTGCAGCCACTCCAGCTCCAGCTCCCGCAGCCGTTCCAGCTCCCGCAGCCGTCCCGGCTCCAGCTCCCGCAGCCGTTCCGGCTCCAGCTCCCACAGCCGTCCCGGCTCCAGCTCCCGCAGCCGTTCCGGCTCCCACAGCCGTTCCAGCTCCCGCAGCCGTTCCCACTCCTGTGGCTGGGTCAGAGAAACGAACTGTAGCAGTGCAAGTTGCCCCTGCAGAGGGTACTCCAACCCCTGTGGCAGACCCTGTGGCTGGGTCGGAGAAACAAACTGTAGCAGTGCAAGTTGCCCCTGCAGAGGGTATTCCAACCCCTGTGGCAGACCCTGTGGCTGGGTCGGAGAGGCGAGCTGTAGCAGTGCAAGTTGCCCCCGTAGAAAAGGTGAAAAAATGGTATAGAGACTCAGGTCGTTTAGAACGCAGAAAGTCTTCTGCTAAGTCTGGGTGTGGAGAAGACGAGGCTGGGCCATCAAGTGTGCAGGAGGATGAAGATGAGGATGAGGATGTCAGTAAGTCAACAGTAACTACCCAAACCCTATACCAGCGTGAGCTACGAGATGTGCGAAAAGATTTTGGTCGCTGTATAGGTGAACAGCTTGTCACCTGGCTGCTCCGGTGCTGGGACACTGGAGCCAATGGTGTGAAATTAGAGGGCAGGGAAGCCAAGCGGTTGGGATCCCTTGCTAGAGATGCAAGCATTGACAAAGCAATTGGAGATGGAGCACGATCTCACAGCCTCTGGAGGCGTCTCCTGTTAGCTGTGAAGGGAAGGTATCCCTACAAGGAAGAACTTGTATGTCTACCAGTCAAGTGGACCACCATGGAGAAGGGAATTCAGTACCTGAGGGAATTAGCCGTACGGGAAGTAATTTATAAGGACTTAGACGATGCACAAACATCCACAGATCCAGATGAAGTCCAGTGTACTCGACCCATATGGCGGAAGTTTGTACGGAATGCACCATCAACATGGGCCAGCACATTGGCAATAATAACCTGGAAAAACGGTGAAGATCCCACAGTGGGTGACATGGCTAAACAACTCCGGGAGTATGAAGGAAATCTCTCCTCTTCCCTACAGGCCTGCATCTCGGCTGTGGAGAAACTCTCTGAAGAGTTCCACCAACTTAAAGAGGATTTATCTTCCTCCCCACCTGAACAAATCAGTGGCCACCAACTAAAAGAGAATACTTTGGAGAAACTTTTTGAAGAGGTCCACCAACTTAAAGAGAATTTATGTTCCCCCCCACCTGAACGAACCAGTGGCCACCAACTAAAAGAGAATACTTTGGAGAAACTTTTTGAAGAGGTCCAGCAACTTAAAGAGAGTGTATTTTCTTCCCCACCTGTACAAACCAGCGTCTCGGCTATTAGGGGTAAACGTGCATCTGTGCAAAGAAGACAATATGGTGGGTACACACCCCGCACCACCCTGTGGTTTTACCTACGTGACCATGGAGAGGACATGAGAAAATGGGATGGAAAATCTACTGAGACCCTAGAGGCACGGGTACGTGAGTTGCAAAAGAAAACAATTGGGAGAAAGGGGTTCTCTGAAAAGTTTGCTGCGCCAACTTCTAGCAGGCAGTCTTTTAAACACAGAAATGAAGATTCTGACCAGGACTAGAGGGGCCCTGCCTCCAGCCAGGGGGAGGAAAGGGACAACCGAGTTTATTGGACTGTGTGGATTCGATGGCCTGGCACGTCTGACGCACAGAAGTATAAGGCTCTAGTAGACACCGGTGCACAATGTACTCTAATGCCATCAAGCTGTAAAGGGCCAGAGCCCATCTGTATTTATGGCGTGACAGGGGGATCCCAGCAGTTAACTGTATTGGAAGCTGAAGTGAGTCTAACCGGAAATGAGTGGCAAAAGCACCGTATTGTGACTGGCCCGGATGCTCCGTGCATCCTTGGCATAGACTATCTTAGAAGAGGATATTTCAAGGACCCAAAAGGGTTCCGCTGGGCTTTTGGCATAGCTGCCTTAGAGACAGAGGACATTAAACAGTTGTCTACCTTGCCCGGTCTCTCAGAGGACCCTTCTGTTGTGGGGTTGCTGAGGGTTGAAGAACAGCAAGTGCCAATCGCTACCACAACTGTGCACCGGCGGCAATATCGCACCAACCGAGACTCCCTGATTCCCATCCACGAGCTAATTCGTCAACTGGAGAGCCAAGGAGTGATCAGCAAGACCCATTCACCTTTTAATAGTCCCATATGGCCAGTGCGAAAGTCTAATGGTGAGTGGAGACTAACAGTGGACTATCGTGGCCTGAACGAAGTCACGCCACCACTGAGTGCTGCAGTGCCGGACATGCTAGAACTCCAGTACGAACTGGAATCAAAGGCAGCCAAGTGGTATGCCACAATTGATATTGCTAATGCATTTTTCTCCATCCCTCTAGCAGCAGAGTGCAGGCCACAGTTTGCTTTCACTTGGAGGGGAGTCCAATATACTTGGAATCGGCTGCCCCAGGGGTGGAAACATAGCCCTACCATTTGCCATGGACTGATCCAGTCTGCGCTGGAGCAGGGGGAGGCTCCTGAACACCTGCAGTACATCGATGACATCATTGTGTGGGGTGACACTGCAGAGGAAGTTTTCGAGAAAGGGAAGAAAATAGTCCAAATCCTTCTGAAGGCCGGTTTTGCCATAAAACAAAATAAAGTCAAAGGACCTGCACGAGAGATCCAGTTTTTAGGAATAAAATGGCAAGATGGACGTCGTCAAATCCCAATGGATGTGATCAACAAAATAACAGCTATGTCTCCACCAACTAGCAAGAAGGAAACACAAACTTTCCTAGGTGTCGTGGGGTTTTGGAGAATGCATATTCCAAATTACAGTCTGATTGTAAACCCGCTCTACCAAGTAACTCGTAAGAAGAATGCTTTTGAATGGGGCCCTGAGCAACGACAAGCCTTTGAACAAATTAAACAGGAAATAGTTCATGCAGTAGCCCTTGGGCCAGTCCGAACAGGACCAGATGTAAAGAATGTGCTCTACACCGCAGCTGGGGAGAATGGTCCCACCTGGAGCCTCTGGCAGAAAGAACCTGGGGAAACTCGAGGTCGACCCCTGGGGTTTTGGAGTCGGGGATACAGAGGATCTGAGGCCCGCTATACTCCAACCGAAAAGGAGATATTGGCAGCATATGAGGGAGTTCGATCTGCTTCGGAAGTGGTCGGTACTGAAGCGCAGCTCCTCCTGGCACCCCGACTGCCGGTACTGGGTTGGATGTTCAGAGGAAGGGTCCCCTCTACACATCATGCAACTGATGCTACATGGAGCAAGTGGGTTGCATTGATTACTCAGCGGGCTTGAATAGGAAACCCCAGTCGCCCAGGAATCCTGGAAGTGATTATGGACTGGCCAGAAGGCAAGTACTTTGGGATATCGTCAGAGGAGGAGGTGGTCCGTGCTGAAGAAGCCCCACTGTACAACAAGCTACCAGAAAATGAGAAGAAATATGCCCTGTTCACTGATGGGTCCTGTCGTATTGTGGGAAAGCATCGGAGATGCAGAAGCTGCTGAGGGAGAAGGTGAATCGAGTCAGTTTGCAGAAGTGAAAGCCGTTCAGCTGGCCTTAGATATTGCTGAACGAGAAAAGTGGCCAGTTCTCTATCTCTATACCGATTCATGGATGGTAGCAAATGCCCTGTGGGGGTGGTTACAGCAATGGAAGCAGAACAACTGGGAACGCCGGGGCAAACCTATCTGGGCTGCTGCATTGTGGCAAGATATTGCTGCCCGGGTAGAGAACCTGGTTGTAAAGGTACGCCATGTAGATGCTCATGTGCCCAAGAATCGGGCTACTGAAGAACATCAAAACAACCAGCAGGTGGATCAGGCTGCTAAGATTGAAGTGGCTCAGGTGGACCTGGACTGGCAACATAAAGGTGAATTATTTATAGCCCGATGGGCCCATGACACCTCAGGCCATCAAGGTAGAGATGCAACATACAGATGGGCTCGTGACCGAGGGGTGGACCTGACCATGGACACTATAGCACAGGTTATTCATGATTGTGAAACATGTGCTGCAATTAAACAAGCCAAACGGTCAAAGCCTCTCTGGTATGGAGGACGATGGCTGAAATACAAATATGGAGAGGCCTGGCAGATTGATTACATCACACTCCCTCAAAGCCGCAACGGCAAGCGCCACGTACTTACAATGGTGGAAGCAACCACCGGATGGCTGGAAACATATCCTGTGCCCCATGCCACCGCCCGGAACACTATCCCGGGCCTTGAAAAGCAAGTCCTATGGCGACATGGCACCCCAGAAAGAATTGAGTCAGACAATGGGACTCATTTCCGAAACAACCTTATAGACACTTGGGCCAAAGAACATGGTATTGAGTGGGTGTATCACATCCCTTATCATGCACCAGCCTCCGGGAAAGTTGAACGATACAATGGACTGTTAAAGACTACACTGAAAGCAATGGGTGCTGGGACATTCAAAAATTGGGAAACACATTTGGCAAAGGCCACCTGGTTAGTCAATACTAGAGGATCTGCCAACCGAGCTGGACCTGCCCAATCAAACCTGTTACGCACTGTAGAAGGGGATAAAGTTCCTGTAGTGCACGTAAGAAACATGCTGGGTAAGACAGTCTGGGCTACTCCCGCCTCAGGAAAAGGCAAGCCCATTCGTGGGATTGCTTTTGCTCAGGGACCTGGATGCACTTGGTGGGTAATGCAAGAGAATGGGGAGGTCCGGCGTGTACCTCAAGGGAACTTAATACTGGGTGAGAATAGCCCATGAGTTGAATTATAGTATGTTAATTATCATATAACACTGTATGTCATCGCTACCATGGTTGCTATATATCATAGATGAAAATGGTGATTAATTAGAAGGTATTGGAAAGAGTGTAACCTGAGCATGACATAAATGGTATGGAATAAGGGGTGGATATCTGTCCTGGTTTCAGTTAGGACAGAGTGAATTTTCCTCCTAGTAGCTGGCAGGGTGCTATGTTTTGGATTAGAATGAGAAGAGCGCTGATAACATGCTGATGTTTTAATTGTTGTAGAGCAGTGCTTACACCAAGCCAAGGACTTTTCAGCCTCTCTCTGTCCTGCTAGCGAGCAGGCTAGGGATGCAGCAGGAGCTGGGAGGGGACAGACCCAGGACAGCTGACCCAAACTGGCCAAAGGGGTATTCCATACCATCTGACGTCATGCTGAACAATATATAGAGGTGGCTAGCCGGGGTGGAGGGGGGGCCGGCTGCTCGGGGATAGGCTGGGCATCGGTCAACGGGTGGTGAGCAATTGCATTGTGCATCACTTATTTCGTACACATTATTACTATTAATACTATTATTATTATTATTATTGTTGTTGTTATTCTTTTCCCTGTCTTAATAAACTGTCTTTATCTCAACTCACAGGCTTCACTTTCCCGTTTCTCTCCCCCATCCCGGAGAGGGAGGGGGGAGGGTGAGCGAACGGCTGTGTGGTGTTTGACTGCCAGCCGGGCTAAACCACAACACACCAAAGGGAAATTACTAAATCCAGGTATCTGTGTGAATAGAGTTCTAATCTCAGGTATTTACAAGTAAACAAGGACTATGCAGCCCCAGAGGAGAAAGTGAGAACGCAGCAGGTACAGGGAAGAGAGACTGGCAGTAACTTGTGTCATTATTAGTGAAGTACCAGCTGGCCACACCTAGAGACATAGAATCATAGAATCATAGAATGGCCTGGGTTGAAAAGGACCTTAAAGATCATCTAGTTTCAATCCCCCTGCTCTGGGCAGTGTTATAAATTACTCTTAGTCAGAGAGAATTTGAATTAAGTCAATTAGTTTATTGAGTAAGCGATCAGCAAGCAAAACAGCACTGGGCGGCCGGGGGAACTCATGCTCCTCCAAGCGGCACGCAACTTCCCCCCCCCTTGCAGTCCCCTTTTATCATCAAGCTCTTCCGGGTTCTGTGGCAGCTGCGTCAGTTGTTGCTAGGGGGTCGTCTCGTCCCTGTCGTCTCTGTCCCTCTGGTGGTCGCAAGGCAGCCGTCCTTCTCTCTCTCCCTTATTTGGTTATATTAGTCCTCGAGACAGGGGAGTACGTTATCGGTTTAGCAACCCACTATTTACACAATGTTCTCTTAGCCATGGATCTGAGATATCCTGTGTCTGGGGGATGTCTCAGCATTCCAGCCACTGTTTGAACAACTCCCTTTGTTCCCTTAATGTAGCAAAATAATGAACAAACATTCTTGTTGTCTATCACAGGCAGGGTTGCCAACCGCTAGAGCAGGCTGGCCAGACCTGCAGCCAGCCTGGCCTTGAATGCCTCCAGGGATGGGGCATCCACAACCTCTCTGGGCAACCTGTTCCCATGCCTCACCACCCTCTGAGTGAAAAACTTTCTCCTATTTTCCAACCTAAATCTCCCATATTAGTTTAAAACCATTTCCCCTACTCCTATCACTACCAACACATGTAAACAGGTGTTCCCCCTCCTGTTTATATGCTCCCTTCAAGTACTGGAAGGCCGCAATGAGGTCTCGGCAGAGCCTTCTCTTCTCTAAGCTAAACAAGCCCAGTTCCCTCAACCTTTCTTCGTAGGAGAGGTGCACCATCATTCCTTCAGTCTCCTGCCACATCCACAGGCCTTGGGGAAGGAGATTAACAGCAGGGACCCCCACCTCGCAGGGTCTGCTTCCCACCCGGACCAGCACAGCCATGTGTGGTCACCCCATGGGCACCTCAGCAGAGCAGCACCGTCAGCTCCGGGCCTGTGGGGAGCACAGGGAGGGCCATTCACCACCGCGCAGGTGGGATCTGGTCTTGGAAATGTGTCTGGCTCCTTCTTCCTGCTGGGATTGGTGCCTGCACTGGGGGAATGACCAGCCCTGTCACCCATGCGCAGACCTCAGCAGACCCCGTAGCAGGGCTGTCCATGAGCCCCTGCATGAGACATGGCCAGGGCTGGTCTGAGGCCTGGCACTGGGGGAAGCAGCCAGACCAGGAGGGCTGTGGGGGGACAAGGCACCAAGCTCTCTTGTGGGGACCATGCCAGGGGGATGTTTCCCCAGCCCTCATGCCCCAAGCAGTGCCTACACAGAGGGGACATGGGGCTGTGAGTGGGGCAGTGATGCTGGGCCAGCCCAGAGACAGGCCTGTTGACAGGAGCCACAGCACTGCAGCAAGTTCTCACACGGCCACCACCCCCAAACTACTGCCAGGCCCCAGGCCCCAGCCAGGCCAGCCTCTCCCCTCAGTCACAGCCATGGCTGCAGGGACCAAGAGACACCTGGGGCAGAATGTGTGGGTGGGCAGCACCAGCCCCAGTGCTCCTGGCAGCCCTTCTGCAGCCAGAGCAGCTCCCAAAGGTCAGGACGGGCCTCAGTGCTGCCCACAGGGCCAGGGGCTCTGGGGGCTGCAGGCACTGGCAGCACCTGCTGGGAGACCCCAAAGCCAGGGCTGAGCGTCAGTTCCCGGCACCACAGCTCACCGTGCCTCCTGTCCTGTGTCCTGACCTCTCTCAGGAGCACTGCTTGGTGTGTTATTCCCTGCCTGGGTGTGGAAAGGAGCTGCTGGAAGGCTTCACTGGAGATCTCTGCAGCACCTAGCTCTGGCCCAACATCAGCTCACAATTACTGCCACTGTCCCTCTGCACTAGGTGTTGGGTTTTTCCCTGTGACTTCCCCTGATCTCAAGCAATGTGTCTTCTTTCGGAGCAGGTCCTCACAGCCCGCCTGCACAGTCCCAGGGGATCCTGGTGAGGCTGCATTTCAAGAGCAGGCTGTGATTGCCCCTGGTCTCAGTAGGTGTGGTGATCTGGCTGGGGCACAAGTAGGGACAGAAAGGACAACAGACAATGAGAATAAAAGGCAGAAGGAGAAATTTCAAAAGAGGTTAAGGAAAAAAAAATCACATCTGAACATAAGAGGTGAACCAAGCACTGACCAATGTGATCTAACTCTCATGTTATCCCAGCTGAGGGTGGGCCAAGGTACAGACCTCCAAAGGTTCCTTCCAACTCAATTTTCAAGAAGGGCAAGAAAGAAGACCCTAGCAATTACAGGCCTGTCAGTCTCACGTCGGTGCCTGGTAAAATTATGGAGAAGATGATCCTTGAAGTTATTGAAGCGCACCTGGGGGACAATGCAGTCCTTGGTCCCAGCCAATGTGGGTTCATGAGGGATAGGTCCTGCCTAACAAATTTGATTTCCTTTTATGATAAGATCACCCATCTAGTCAATCAAGGGAAACCAGCTGATGTGATCTTTTTGGACTTCAGCAAAGCTTTTGACATGGTTTCCCATAGGATCCTACTGGACAAAATGTCCAGCATACAGCTAAACAAAAACATCATCCGATGGGTGAGCAATTGGCTGATGGGCAGGGCTCAAAGGGTTGTGGTAAATGGGGCCACATTGGGCTGGCGGATGGTCACTAGTGGGGTCCCCCAAGGCTCCATTTCAGGGCCAGTCCTCTTCAATGTTTTTATAAACGATTTGGGTGTAGGACTAGAAGGTGTTTTGAGCAAATTTGCCAACGACACCAAACTTGGAGGAGTTGTTGACTCTGTTGAGGGTGGAAAGGCCTTGCAGAGAGATCTGGACAGACTGGAGAGCTGGGCGATCACCAACCACATGAAGTTTAACAAGAGCAAGTGCCGGGTCCTGCACATGGGACCGGGCAACCCTGGCTATACATACAGACTGGGCGATGAGACGCTGGAGAGCAGCCCTGCAGAGAGGGATCTGGGGGTTGTAGTTGACAGCAAGTTGAATATGAGCCAGCAGTGTGCCCTGGCAGCCAGGAGGGCCAACTGTAGCCTGGGGTGCATCAAGCATGACATTGCTAGTCGGTCGAGGGAAGTGATTGTCCCACTCTACTCTGCGCTGGTGCAGCCTCACCTCAAGTACTGTGTACAGTTCTGGGCACCACAGTACAAAAAGGACATTAAACTGTTGGAGAGTGTCCAGAGGAGGGCAACGAAGATGGTGAAGGGCCTAGAGGGGAAGACATATGAGGAGCGCCTGAGGTCACTTGGCCTGTTCAGCCTGGAGAAGAGGAGGCTGAGGGGAGACCTCATTGCAGTCTACAGCTTCCTCACGCGAGGGAGTGGAGGGGCATGCGCCGATCCATTCTCCTTAGTCACCAGTGATAGGACCTGCAGTAATGGTGTCAAGCTGAGGCAGGGGAGGATTAGGCTAGACATCAGGAAGAGGTTCTTCACCAGGAGGGTGGTCACACACTGGAACAGGCTCCCCAGGGAAGTAGTCACTGCACCAAGCCTGTTGGAGTTCAGAAGTGTTTGGACTTTTCACTTAGTCACATGGTCTAAAATTTTGGGTAGACCTGTGTGGTGCCAGGAGTTGGACTCGATGATCTTTATGGGTCCCTTCCAACTCGGGATATTCTATGATTCTATGAACTCATAATCCTCAAGGAAGAAGGAGCTGGTCAGTGGAGTCCAGACCTGGGAACACTGCTGTGGGTTGAGACACTGCCGGCTTTTGTAATCTCTGTTCATCAGGGTTACCTAGTGAGTGAGGTCATCCTAAAAGCAAGCTCTGTTCCATGGGCACCAGGACTCAGACTGGTTTGAGGTGCCATAGAAAAGTTCTCAGAAATACTGCCAGGTATCAGAGAACTACAGAAAGTTTGAGGTTGGAAGGGAGCTCTGGAGATTGCCTGGGCAACTCCATTGCTCAAGCAAGGCCAGCTTGAGCAGGTTGTCCAGGACCATGTCCATGTCCAGATGGGTTCTGAATATCTCCAGCTATGTTGGCTCCATAACATCTCTGAGCAATCTGTGCCACTCATCAACCAACTTCACAGTACAGAAGTGCTTTCCTGTGTTCAGGAGGTTTTACCAATGTTTCATTTGGTGCCCATTACCTCTTGTCCTGTTACTGGGCACCACAGAGACAAATCAGGCTGCCTTGTCTTAATTCCTCCCATCAGGTCTTTACCTAACGTGGCCACACCTGGAGTATTGTGTCCAATTCTGGGCTCCCCAGTAAAAGAGGGACATGGAACTGCTGGAGCTAGTCCAGAGGAGGTCTACAAAGAGGATAAGGGGACTGGAGCACCTGTCATATGAGGACAGGTTGAGAGAGCTGGGCCTGTTTGGCCTGGAAAAGAGAAGACTGAGGGGAGACCTCATCAATGCGTATAAATATCTGAGGGGAGGGTGTCGAGAGGATGGAACCAGACATTTTCAGTTGTGCCCAGCAACAGGACTACAGGCAACAGGCACAAACTGAAGCACAGGAAGTTCCAGCTGAATATGAGAAGGCACTTTACTGTGAGGGTGACAAAGCACCACGTTGCCCAGAGAGGTTGTGGAGTGTCCTTCACTGGAGATATTCAAAATCGGCCTGGATGCCATCCTGTGCAATGTGCTCTAGGTGATCCTGCTTGGCAAGGGGATTAGACTAAATGATATTCAGAGGTCCCTTCCAACCTCAGCCATTCCATGATTCTTTGATAAAAAGCTCCCCCGAGCCTTCTCTTCTCCAGGCTGAACACTCCAGCTCTCTCAGCCTCTCCTCATCTGAAGACGCTCCGGTCCCTTAATGATCTTTTTGGCTTCTGCTGGACTTACTGCACTACATCCAGGTCTTTCATGCACGGGGAGCCCAGAACTGGACACTGCACACTGGGTTTGGTCTCAGCAGAGGTCAGTAGAGAGGAAGGACCGACTCCCTGAATGTACTGGCAAGGTTCGTAATAATGAAGTCCAGGGTGCTGGTGGCTGCCTTTGATGTAATTCCACATGGCTGGCACCTGTTCATCTTGTTGACTACCAGAAAACCCAGGTCCTTCTCTACCAAGCTGATTTCTAGCTGGTTGCCCCCAAGCAATGTCTTGGTGCATACTGTTATTCCTGCAGGAGCATTTCACTTTGTTGAATTTCAGGTGGTTCCTCTCTGTCCAGTTCTCCAGCCCGCCGAGGTCCCTCAGAATGACAGCACAACCATTTGGTGTGTCAGCCACTGCTCTCAGATTCATATCATCCGCCAACTTGCCCCATTGTACAGATCATCAATAAACTTGTTAAATAATACTGGTCTAGTATTGACTCACTATTTGCACAGTAGTGAACAACCTCCAGCTGGAGTGTGTATATCTAGTCACAACACTCCAAACCCAGATGTTTAGCAAAATTCCAGTCCATATCCTCCACACAGGATCACAAAATTAAAGAATGGTTGAGGTGTGAATGGACAGGATAGGACCCAATATTGCCCCCACAGTGTCCTGTTTGTGACTGATCTCCAACTAGACTGCGTGCCACAGGACTGTGAGCCCAGCTGTGCAGAAACTTTTCAATACATTTCACCTCATTCTGACCAGACTTCACCAGTTTCTCTAACAGGATCTTATGGGAGACATGTGAAAAGGCTTTCGGAAGACAAGGCAGACAGCATCCACTGCTCTCCCCTCATTTACCAAGGCAGTCTTTTCATTGGAGAAGGCTATCAGGTTGTTAGCCACCCAAGTTGTTAAATAAACCCTTGGTGAATCCGTGCTGACCACTCCTGATCACTTTGTTGTCCTCGATGTGCTTGGAAACATTTGCCAGGATTAGCTCCATCACCTTCCCAGGATCTGAGGAAAGGCTGTCTGGCCTCTAGTTCCCTGGGACCTCTGTCTTGCCTTCGTGCAAGATAGGAGTCACATTTGCCTTCCTCAGCTGTGCTCTGGGCCTCTTTCTACGGCTGTGCTCTGGGTTTCTGGGTATTGCTTGCGGTCTGGCACATGGAGAGCCATGGTGTTATGCAAATGTACACCCCATAAAGGTTTGGCAAGCTCATAAAGAGGAAGAATGAAAGGGAAGTCCTAGCACGTGTGGCCATTGGTCGACAGCAAAGAGCTAAAGGCAGGATCTATCCATCCCCTCTAACCTTCATTGCTCTCTGCTCGGTTTAGATCCGAAATGGAGATGTGCAATGTGCCAATACACGCATGTCCTGGGAACACAGTTTCACCATTCAAAGTTTTGGGAAGGAACATGTTTGGGAACATGGGTGCAAATTTGGATGAGAATTCATAGACAAGCCTAAATATTCTGAAAGTTAGTGCATTTCATTTGTTTTATCTCTTGGCTTCCCTCCATAAATCAAGAGAGCTCAGGATTTCAGCATGTGACACTGAGTGCAAAAAGCGAATATCAGGAAACGAAGCCCTGGGAAAGGAGTGGTTTTGGTGGCCTTGAAATGTGTGCTTGACACTCACAAATATATATATATATTTTCCATTTCTCTAAGGTTCTCCATTGTGGAAATTGGACTAAGTAGAGGAAATATGGGCTTAATATAGAGCTGAAGAGTGTCTTTTATTTTTGACCAGACTGTGCCTTTTATCTTTCATTGCTGTCAATTAAGACATTACCTTCAGTCCCTGCATGTAGCTCATTCTCCAAGGAAAGCAGCTGGGAATCGGTGCCAAGGGGCTGGAAAACATTCCAATGCAATGCTCATGAAAAATCTCAGAGCTTATCACAGCTGCTGTCAGTCCCAGGTGGCTGATAAGGGAAAGAGTGGGGCTGAGGGGTAGGGATGAAGACTGTGCATAGGGTGCCTGGCAGAAAGGGTCTTGATTTCCCCACGGGCTCAGAGTCCCTTAGGAGACATTCAGGACCGATATCAGTTGGAGATTGTTGATATCACTTTATCTGTAGGCAGACAAGTAAAGAAACAGCAGAAAGAAGAAATCTTTTCCTATACTTTTCATTATTATTATTCTTGAAGTCTCTCCATTTAAGGAGACTCCTGGCATCTCCCTAATTAACCCCATAAGAACTGAAGACTTCAGGAGAATTATGTCCGGAGCCTTGGCTTGTGAGGGCGTTTTGCATGTTGATTCGCCCTCTGCTGCCAAGTTCCTGAACTGCAGATCCTGAAGCAAGTCTGAAGAAGTAAAGGACAGAAGCAAGCCCCCAGATGTTTGAGGGTATTGGCCAACCCCGATGAGGGCCATCCCAGAAGAGACCACGAGAGAAATAACCAGACAAGGTGCCAGTCTCTGGGAGATGGTGAAGGAGAAAATCAGAGGCACTGGTTACAAGTGGAAAACCAAATGGAGAAGTTGCTCTGAAAGCCCTTGATGTGTTTCACCAAGGGGGATGGCCAAGGCCTGAGCACATCCCCTGGGAAGGGGGATCCTGCACTTCCTGGGCTGCTCGGGGCTCTGGCAGGGGCAATGGGATGTGGGGGTGTGCAATTCCGAGTGTAGGACACTGGTAGGACACTTGCCAGGCTCTGTGGGGCCTCAGTGGAAGAGGCTGCAGCTGTAGCCCTAAGGACACCAGTTTCATTGGGGGGCTCCAACCCTACTGTAGCCCTTTGTCATCCCTCTCTGCAGCCTCTCCCAATTTTTCCTGTACCTGTGCTTGCATCCCTGCAAACTTTTACCACACATTCACATTCCCAGCTCACTCTGTCCCCTCGACTGCACAAGGTCTCCTGATTTCTCTCCATCCTCACTAGATTTGGCTTCAAACACTTTGTCTTCCTGAGGATTTACCAATACCTGTGGTTTCCCCACAACACATCGGGCTTCTTCCAAAGCCCAATCCTAATGGTCCTCTATCAGCCAATATGTCCCAGACCCACATTTGTTTGCTTCATCTCTGCATTGAATCTCTACATTGCAGCCCTGACCTCCGCATTACCCTTCTGAAATGGAAAAGGACTCACTAGAGCATGTACATCTCTGAAGAGAATGTGGCACGTGGATAAGTCCACACCTCTGAAGGCACACCTGCAAACGTCTGTGGCGGTCGGTAAGTCCATGACACAGTAGGTAGAGCTTTGAAGGGACTGTGGCTCATGGATAAGGCTGTGTCAGAGCACGTACAGCTCTAAGGGACTGTGGCCAGTGGACGAGCCCAGGCTGGAGCTGAGTTGACGGGAGGAGTTCATTGCAATGTCAGATTGTGCGGCCTGGTCTGTGCTGTGGTTTAACCCAGCAGGCAGATAAGCACCTCAGCCATGTTCCATAGCAGGAAACACTCGAATCAATGGCAGACGAGCCTCACAAGAAGCAGTGCAAGCGCAGCAGTGACCTGAGCTGAGCTGGCATTGGTGACCTCTCACTCCATGTAACATATGTCTTCTCCTGTCCTGGGGGGCCACAACAACAGCTAGAACCCAATTCATGGACAAAATGGATTCATTGAACATTTTATGGGCATTTCACTGAGTAGGCCCATAGACTAAGGGTATGAAATCCGTGTTTTAATTGCAGGGTGTTGATTAATGAAGACGTCTTGGAAAGTCCTGAACCTGTCATTATATAAACAGTAGAGAATAAGGGGTGGATATTGTCCTGGTTACTTCTTGGGTGGCTTTTATGGCTCTCAGCCCAGTTCAGAGAGGTTGTTTGTTCCTCCACAGAGGGACACTGAATGGCTAAGTCAGAAGTCCATATGTGTGCCCTGTATAGATGAGGCTTCAGTGTGCACATTGTGTGCCTGTGCATGTGAGGCGAACCTGAGTGAGCACAAATGCCCTCTCCCTGTGTCCATTCCTCATGCCATGGGGTATCTCAGAGAAGTGCAGAGCAGGGCGATGCACCACAGGGCTCAGGTGCCTCCCAGAATCTGGGAGAGGCAGCAGGAGCCAGAGGGACACCACAAGCACTGCAATGCCCTGCCTTTGGGTGTACAAGGGTAGGACTTGTGTGTTCTTGCCTGTCTCCTGCACCACCCTCCCCTGCCTTCCTGGACTGTGTCAGCAAATGTGCCAGAGGGACCAGAGAGCTTTCTGGAGACTTGGAATGACATCAGACGTGTCTTCCAGAAGAGGAAAAAAGAGGGTAGGAAAAATTAAGGCCGGTCAGCCTCACCTCCATCCCTGGGAAGGTGATGGGGCAAGTTTTTCCACGCCACCTCCGGGCATTTGAAGGACAAAAACGGGATTGCTGAAACCCTAGGGGAGGGGACAGAAAGGGACGCTGTCTACCTGCACTTTAGCAAGGCTGTTGACATTGTCTCCTGGAGACTACTTACAGCCTGATTGGTGCTATGTGGACTTAACAAATGGATGAGGCTGTGGGTGGGAATTTGGCTGGACAATCAGGCGCAGTTGTCATCTGTGATGGAAAGTTCTCCTGTCAGGCAGTTCCTAGCACCATCCCTCAGTGATGAGCGCTTGAGCCAGCACTGTTGAATGTCATTATTAACTCTCTGAATTACAGGATGGAGCACACTTTCAGATCCTTTCTGGATGGTGCCAAGCTCAGAGGAGCCCTTGACCAACCGCATCTAGTTTAGTGTGCCTTGAGCAGGACAGGTGAAGAGGATGCCATTCAGGGGTCTCTTCCAACATGAGTTATTTTGTGATTCCATGACTCTTTCCCTGAGAGTGTTCTCTGAAGTCCCGAAAGGTAGAGGAAGAAGAAAAGAGAGAGAGGCAGAGGTAGAGATACATCACGTGTTACTATGAACACAGTAAATCCTGTGAGGAATGTTTCTATATTTAAAGAAGTGTTAGAAAATTTGATTGATAAATTTCATTTAAAAAGCTTACTTTTTGTGTCCTCAGGTCCTGGCCCACAAGGCGGGTGCTGGGTGAATGTGTTCTTATGTGGTCTGTTGTGCCTCAGAAACTTGAAGTCCAGTAGGAAGCATCTGGTCACCTCAGTCTCTGGAGCTGACAGGCCAGCAGCAGTAACATGGCTGGGGACAGGGCCTATGAGGTGACTGCTTCCTGAAGCAGCTGATGTGTCAGCCTTGCCTCCTGGCTGAGACCTGTGCTTTCTGGCTTACACCTGCCAGCATCCCTGATAAGGCAGCAGAAGGCGCCTGCTTGGCACATTGATTGTGAGATGCCCTCTGTCTGAGGGCCTGATAGGCCCCATGCAGGAAGAGGCCTTGGGTGTGGGTTTTCAAGTCCCTTCTGCCTGAGAACATGGTGGGCCAGCAACAGGCACACAACTTGGTCACGTCTACCCTAGAAACTGGCAGGCCAGCAGCAGGTATATGGCTTGGAAGACCATGGTGAGGTTTCTCCTGTCTCATCAGGCCATAGGGCTCCAGAAGGCTAATGGCTTGGGACATCTGCCAGAAAAGTGTTTTGTGGATGATGGAGCTTTCTCTGGTGGTGGGAAACAGCAGAAGAGATTCAAAACTGCCACAAAGTGCTGCTTGGAAGTTTAAGACTGGGCATGAGGAGGAGGAAATATCACTGAAAGGGTAGTGCTGTGGTGCCAGAGGTCACCCAGAAGGAGTCTGTGGTCAGCCCATGCCATTGTGTTTCAAGCAACTGCCATGGAGGGTGGGGAGACATCAGTGAGAGTAAGGAGATGCATGTATGAGAGCAAGGGGGAGAAGTGAGGTGGGTGACTAAAGCTTGCAGGGAAAAGGGGGCACAGACAGGACAGCATAGGACTGCCTGTAATGGAAAAGACCAAGAGCACTGGCAAGACCGGAAGGCCCCAGCAGAACCAAGGGCTTTGTCCCCCTGCCGATGGCAGTTGTCTCTGCTACTGAGGCTCATGAGGAGACATGCTGTGCTCATGACACTGGGGCCTTGTTGCTTCCTTGCAACCCAGTGGGGAGGCCAGGAGGTGTCATAGCATTGTCCTTCACACAGCATCACACACCCCACATCCCACTGCCCCAGGAAGAGCCCTGAGCCATGGGTGAGGGACAGGACCTCCCTTCCCAGGGGCTGTGGACAAGGCTTGGCCCTTCTGCTTCACCAAACAAACCAAGGCCTTTACTCAGCATCAGAGTCTCCTGCCCAGCGCCTTTGCCTACCTGCAATCATGGCCTCCGATTGTCTGCTCTAACAAGTCCATGGGGAGGCTTTGTCAGTAATGACCCTCACTGGGGCCCATTAATACTCCTAGACACTTCAAGGTTTCCTTCTGACTTGAACTTCTCCTGCAGTTACATCATTCTCCTCTCACTACCTGAGGTTCATGGACTCAGCACCAAATGCACCATGGGGCTCATTACAATTCAGTCATTTTCATCCAGTCTTCCAGACTTGTACAATTAATTAGTGAGGTTTCAAGAATGCAGTTTAAAGAGGAAGTTTTCAATGACCACTTCACTAAGAGCATTTTCCTTATTTAAGATTAGCTTCCATTAGTTTCGAGTTTTCAGAAGAACTGATAGCATCATTCTCTAGTTGACACGGATCCAATGTGCCTCCTAAGGAGGTCTGGATGTGTAGGAAAAGCAGTCCCTTGAAGTCCCAGTCCGTATGGACAACCTTGCTGCTCAGCTCCCCATCCCCACCACTTGTCTCATCAGCCACCTGGGACTTGCATCACTTTTCCTTACACCAGACTTCTCCACTGAAGTCTGCAGCTGGATGTGACAGCTTTTTTGCACTAACTCCTGCCTCCTTTCCTCAGACATCTGTCTGCACACAAGTTTTTGTTGTTATTTTGGTGTGTGGCTGTCTTTGTTTTCAGTATTTATATAAAATATATATTAAAAAGAAACAAACACCAACAAAATGAAAAGAAACAAACGGAAACCAGAGCCCACAATAGTGAGCCAACTCCAAGTTGCCTCCAATGAGGTGCATCATCCACAAGGGATGACTGCACAAGAAATTTTTGACACAGAGTGATAGGAAATGGTAAAAGAGAAATACAGCTACAGAGTTGGCTACGGGGATGATGAGAGGGACTGATGAAACACAGGCAAGCTCAACCTCCCCGAAATCCCTAGAAGCAACTGGGTATATGAGAAGTATCTGAATGACCAAAGAGCAAGAGCAAGTGGAGGGGAACTCTGCAGAACAATGGAAACTGCACATGTCCACACATTCTGCTGGAAAGGTGACTTCCAGCATGGTCTGTTTCGTAAGGTCATGTGGAAATACCTCAAAGACTGAGGAGATGAAGTGCAGTGCATAAGAGAAATTCTGGCAATGCCAGTACAGGGGAAGATCAACATTTTTCGCTGTAATACGCATCTTGAAATATGATAATTTTGATGTTATGGGACACCTCTCACATTGTATTAGAATTGTTCAGTCATTTCAGCTGTCTGTAATGTGCTGATTGAGGCGAAATGTTTGAAATGCTTTGAAAACAAGTAGGTAATACTCAGACCTGCAGCAATAAAATGACAATTTTCTGTCCTGCTTGGAGCCCTGATGCCACAAAACCCTCCCTGCCCAGGACTGCTCATGCCACCCCTCACTCCTGGCACAGAGAAAAATCTGTGACTTGTCGAACTCTCCTGCCTGTTAGAGCAGAGAACTGAGTTAAAAAGATTCCCTGAAATGCTCCATCTTTGAATGGCTAAATTTGTGCCAATCATACCTGTATTATCTGCCTTTCTTGGTGGGAATATTCACATTTTCTGTCTGTATAGTGATATATATATTTGTATAGCCACAGCTGTAACCCTTCCAGGGAGGGCGGGTTTGAGGCCTGTCCTGGGGCTGAGCCTTTTTCAAACGATGGGAGCAAAGGCACCTGGGATACAGCAGTCCCTCACCGCACCTGAACTTGGCTGAACAACAGCCAACCTTTGCTGTTGTCCAAGTAGGATGTGTTATACGGAGGGAATTGCAGCCCCGCACAGCCCACGGGGCTCTGTGCTTTGAGGAGGCCTCAGCACCATCCCCGTCTGCCATGCGGGAGGCAGAGGTGGTACACGAGGGAATGGCAAACGTACCCTCAGCACGTCATGGTGAGGGAGAGGAGTAGGGCATGCGCCGCAGATGAAGAGGAGAGTGGGGAGAACCGTCTGGGACAGACGCAGCGTGCTCCTTAAGGCTGCCGCAGGCTCCCCGCAGCCCGTGGCCATGGTTCCCCTCCATCACCCCACCCCCACTCCCCCCCCGGCTGTTTTCCAGATCAGCGTGGATCATCCCACAGCCTCAACAGAACGTATGGATGACCACGGCTAATGCCACAGGCCAGGATATTAAGTGCCTGAGTCTTGCTACACCGCAGCACCCCTTTTGCATCTGTCGGGTCGGAGCGCTGCTGAGATGGGAACGGCTAGCCCGCTTCTGTGACCAATCCATGGCCTGAGAGCCACACTGCGAGGCCTGGAGCAACTCCTGGAATGGTTGGTTATCCAGAGCTGGGCAGACACCAAGCCTCCCGTCCCAAGAAATGAGCCTCCTGGGCTCATTGTCAGCGATCTATTGCACATTTTTCACCTATACAGGGAAAAACAACTCAGTGTCATGGTGGGTGAATAGTACGGAACCCGGTTTGGCTAGTGCTCGAGCGTTAACCACCCTGAATCACCTAGCGTGCTGACTAAGTAAATTTAGTAATGCCACTAGTGCTGCGCTACGTGGCTTGCTGCTTGACGTAAATATTAATAAGGCATGCTACGCTACAAAATAGAGCTGGGATTGATTTTTGTTACTTGTCCGTGGTCATGGTTGCGAGGACTTTGCAGGTATGTCTTATATCAACCTGAGTGATCATTCCCACTTGGTACACGTGAAGATACAGGAATTACAAGAATTAACCAAACAACTGAAGACAAATGATAGCAGGACCCCATTTGGAGACTGGACATGGGGGTGGCCGTGGCTCCAAAACTACCGTTATTTGGTTGCTTATTCTGTGTAATTTTTCCTGTGCATTGCATTCTGTGTCCCATGTCTATTGTCCCTGGTGCGGTCAGTAAGAGCTTGACTCAGCCCTGAACGTGCACTGCCATGTGCGGTGCCTTGGCAGCATGGCTGTGGGACCACGTGTGGGGCAGTGGGGCGATAAGGTCTCCCTTGAGCCTCCTAGGAGGAATGCAGGAACATTTACCGAGCAGCCAGGGATCAAGAAAGCTAAG
Organism: Cygnus olor; assembly: GCF_009769625.2. Lineage (NCBI taxonomy): Eukaryota > Metazoa > Chordata > Aves > Anseriformes > Anatidae > Cygnus > Cygnus olor. The sequence goes on from NW_024429054.1 coordinate 278,185, forward strand.
CCCCACTAGAATTGACTCTTGTCAGGAGCATCAGGGGCAACAGGAAGGGCTTCTACAGGTATATTGGTGATAAAAGCAAGACTAGGGAAAATGTGGGCCCTCTGCTGAAGGAAATGGGAGACCTGGTTACCTGGTACACAGAGGAGGCTGGGGTAATCAACGGCTTTTTTGCTTCAGTCTTCACTGTCAAGTGCTCTAGCCACACTAGCCAATTCACAGAATACAAAGGAACAGACTGGGAGAATGAGGTACTGCAGAGCCTCCTGGGAACTATTCCAAGGCGCATGGAAAACAAAGAGGTGCTTGGTGACAGTCAACATGGCTCCAGTAAGGGCAGATCATGCCTGAAAAATCTGGTGGCCTTCTACAGCAGGGTTACAGCATTGGTGGATAGGGGAAGAGCAGCTGACGTCATCTACCTGGACTTCTGCAAGGCATTTGACATTGTCCTGCATGACATCCTTGTCTCCAAATTGGAGAGTCGTGGATATGATGGATGAGCAACTCCATGGGCAAGGAATTGGCTGGATGGTTGCACTCAGAGAGTTGTGGTCAACGGCTTCATGCCCAAGTGGAGATCAGTGATGAGTCGTGTCCCTCAGGAGTCACTATGGGGCCGGCATTATTTAATATATTTGTCAGTGACATGGACGGCAGATTGAGTGCACTCTCAGCACTTTGCTGATGACTCTTAAGCTGTGTGGCACGGTCGACACGCTGGAGGGAAGGGATGCCATCCAGGGGGACCTGGATAGGCCTGAGAGGGGGGCCAATGCAAACCTCGTGAGGTTCAACAAGGCCAAGTGGAAGGTCCTGCACCTGGATCAGGGCAATCCTAAGCACAAATCCAGACTGGGTGGAGAATGGATTGAGAGCAGCCCTGAGAAGGGCCTGGGAGCATTGGTGGGTGAGAGACTCCGCATGAGCTGGCAATGCGCACATGCCATAAAAGAAAAGCAAGCCAGCCGTATCCCGGGCTGCATCAAAGGAAGTGTGGCCACGAGGCTGATCAGAGGGTTGTCCCACGAAGACAGGCTGGGAGAGTTGTTCAGTCTAGAGAAGAGAAGGCTCTGGGCAGACCTCATTGCAGCCTTCCAGTACCAAAAGGGGGCCTCCAAGAAAGCTGCGCAGGGACTCTTTCTCAGGGGGTGTAGTGATAGGCCGAGGACTAGTGGTTTTAAATTAAAAAGGAGTAGATTTAGATTAGATATAGGGCTGCTGGGCTCCACCAGGTCTAAATCTCTGAACGTTAAGGCTACTTCTTTGCAACTGTGCATTTCCCTTCTCTACCTGATTCTTCAGGCATTTGGAAAGTTCAGTTTGTAGAAGGCTCAGCCTTTGCCTGATTCTGTCAGTTTTCTTCCAGCTCTCTACTATCATTTCTCATCTCCACAGCTGGAAGTGATCAGGATCCAGGAGGTCTTGTACGTGCTTTGGTGAGCATTTCTTTTCATCCCCTAAACGGTGAATACCAGCCACCAGGCCTGCAGTTTGAGCCATCTGTGCCTCTCACTTGTCTCCTCATGCTCTGTAAACATCTTTTCAATCCACTTGTTCCAATCAACCCAAGAATTTACTAGCACAGGTCCCATTTGGGTGCCCTGAGAGTTTCCTTGTAAATATAACCCTAAGGGAACAGAAGCAAAGGATCGGTCCCCCAGCATATTATACGCATTATGTACATACAATCTCAGGAAGACACACAACTTGACCAGATCCTGCTGACTACCCCAGATGCTCTGGAGCCCAGTACAGACCGATACCACCCAGCATGGTCCTGCCCGGCCGCTGGAAGCCAGCCCAGTGCCCAGGGTCCCCAGCTCTCAGCCCAGGCTGAGGGACACGGCTGCCAGTTTCCCCTTTGCAGGTTCAACCAGTAACGAAGCTGAGCACCTGTGCCAGGGACACCCAGGGAGGACACTGATACAGCCGGTCACACAGACTACCACAGACAAGGCGCTGCTTTCAACAGCACCCACACGCAGGACTCACGTAACACACAGGCACAGACAGCCGAGTCCCCTCCTGCCCTGGGGCTGGCAGAGACAGCCGGTCACTGCTGCAGGCACACACAGCACTCTCGGGGTTCACAAGCACATACACACCCGCAGACCTGGCCCTGAGAGTCCTTTCAGATGCCCTCAGATTCCCCATGCCTCTGCCTGCTCCTCGTCCCCATGGGCCTCCCCTCCAGGTCTGCCACGGAGCTCCCCTAGCTAGGAGGGAGCTATGGGGACGTGGGCTGAGACACAGACTTCTGCACTGGAAACGCGCGCAACTGGCAGCGATGAGTATCATGACGGGAAGCCACACTTAAGACAGCGCAGGCATAGAAATGGGAGCCTTGGCAAGAGCTCTCCTTTCAACCCACATTCCTCTTTCAAAGCAGAGATCCAGCTTATGCATACTCAAGTCTAGGGTGGATGAAGTGACACAAGCAGTCTGGCCGGGAAGAGCCCCGGTGCTCTTTATTTTCCATTCAGGGGTGGAAAGCGGGAGAGCTTCCCAGCCCCTTTGCTCAGAGCTCCGCTGCTGCCGTCACCGTTCCCAGCACCTTCCCCTCCACTGCGGTACCAGCACCTAGCGCTAGGGAGTCAAAAGGAAAAGAGGATGAGCAGGTTGTGTACAGGCTGAACACAGAGAAATACTGCAGGCTTAGCTCGGGCCGTGCACGTAGGGGTCTGCTTCCCATGGAGCTTCAAGGCTGCCGTGAAGCGAGACAGATGCCTCGTGCCCAAGCTCACGACAAGGTCCCCGGGGGTGCAGCTCATCAGCCTGGGGCTGGGTCAGGTGGAGCGGAGGACCCTGGGTATTCTGCACAGGTATTCCCCCTCAGGGCAAGGTGTCTTGGTGTCAGCGCTCTCCAAAGGAAGGACAGACTCTCGGCTTTGGAAAGGGGAGAGGCAGCCATCCAGGGGACCCCTTTGTTTTCAGACAGGACTTTCACATCCCACATGGGAAAGCCTGTTCTGGGTGCCCAGCCGCTCCCCGCAGGTGTCAGGGAGCTCCAGTCCCAAAGTCTCCAGAGTCTCCAAAGCCTGCGTCTGTCTCGGGAGGGGTGTCGGAGACGTGCCCTCTTTCTCCCAGTGCTGCCCCCAGGGGAAGGATGGGCCTTGCAGCAGCGGGAAGCACCATCCCTTTTTGGAGATACTTACCAGGGGAGCTGCTGCTGCTGCTCTTGCCGCAGCCGGTTTGCCTCCGCAACAATTCTGAATATACTTTGTTGGTGGCGATGCGGCTCCAACCTTTCCAAAACTTGGAGTGCTCGTGGGGAAAGGCGGCTGCAACAACAGGAGAAAGGGATCCCTCAGCCTCTGTCAGACACCCCTTCTGCCTCTCCCCTCAGCCAGACCCTGCACCCATGCGGTGCCACGTGCACCCACCCTTTCAACCTGTGATGAGTTTTAGGCCTTGGTGGTAACCAAGGTCATGCCCACTTTAGGAGGAATCAAAGGGTGTCATAGGCAACCCCAGGACTCAGGGACCGGGCTCCTGGATATGTCCTGACATCACTCAACAGCTACTCCAGTGCCCCAGGACGGGAACGGAGCCGGCACACACTTACTCAGGCTGGAGTCTCTTCAGCTTGGCTGCGGCTCCCAAATCCTCTGCTGGGGCAGGGTTCTCAGCCTTCCTCCACCTCCTCCTGACCTCCTTGCTCCTGGGCTGGGCTGGAGGATGGGGAGTCCAAGCATGTTGGCTGTTGAATCGCTGCAAGGAGAAGACACTCTCATCAAACAGGACTGGACACACAGGTGCTGTTTCCCAGAGGACCTCTTGAAAGGACCCTGCAGCAGGACCTGGGAACCAGGCGACTCGGCGCTGCCAGCCCACGTCTGGCTGCTGCTTTTATCCCTCACTTTCTGCTGACAACCTCTCCCTCACAGGGAGGAGCAGGCAAAGCCCTGCCCTGCGCTCTGGAGCCCGTCCTGCTCCCACCACCCTGGGACCTGCTGCCCTCGGAGCCCTGGCGGAAAGGATCGCTGCTGTTCTCAGCGGTGTTGATCACTGCCAGTACCTGGGGTATCTGTTGGTCCTCCCCCTCAGACCAGGCTTCCCACGCAGCCATTTCTGCCCGGGCTTGCTCTTGTAGCTTTTGGTACGTGGGCCATGAGCTGTCTGTTTGGTCCCACTGCGAAGACAGGTTCCAGACCTCCTGGAGGAAAAAAAACAAAAAACAAACACAACAGCAGACAGGATTGGTCTCAGCTGTCCCTCAGGCCTAACCCGCACTCCTGCCCCCTCGCCTCAGCCGGTCTGTCAGCAGTGCTTCGACCCTCAAGGATGAGGGGCCCTGAAGCTAGGCCAGGCTCCTCAACTCGTGACAAACACAGCTGAACAGCCCGCGGTGACCAAAGCCCTCTGCCATCAATGACCCAGAAGGGCCTTGTTCCTTTTCCATGGTCAAAATGAAGTGGCTCATGGCAACACGGGAGGCAGTAAGAGGCAGGGAAGGTGTGCGGGACGCCACCTTCCATTTCCTGAGGAAGAGATGAAGGAGGTAACAAATGTGAAAATGAACGCATCCCAAGGGACCTGCTCGGGATCGCTCCACACAAAGAGGCTTTTGTACAGGTCCAAACAGCACGGTCATTGCAGCAAGGCAGAGCAGGTACCTGCAGCGCTCTCCTGGAGGCTTCAGGAGCAGGGAGCGCAGTAGTGGTGGACTTGGCTTGAGGAGCTGTTTCCTGCCTGTCTGCCTTCTTCGTCCCGGGGGAGCTGCCTGGACACGGGGGGAACACACTGCAAACAGACACCAGGAGGAGGCTGCATGAGCCCAGGGAAATTCGGTCTCCAGTCCGCGCTCGCAAGCTGAGTCAGCCTCTGCAGCAGACGGCAGTTCCGCAGCGAGCGGGCATATTGGACTGGCCGTGTTCACTTCAGCAGAGACAGAGAGAGCCAAACGCGAAGCTGTGGCACCACCTGCCTTCAGGAAGGCTCGGGATGCCCGTATCCAGGCCCTTTTTGGTGGAAGAAGGAGAGGAGCAGTGTCTTGTGCAAGGACAGGATCCGAGAGACACCATTATGGCCCACCCGGGCTTTACTTCAGCTTCTCCTCTGTGGCCCTGAAACACGGTGCGCTTACGGGTGGAAAACAGGTTATCGCTGGGGAGCCAGTAGCATCGGAGAAAGCCATCAGGTAAGGAGGGCAGTCGTGCCATCTCCCTACCGCAGCACTCTCGTGCCTGCCACAACGTTTGTGATATCGTTTGAAAAAAATGCCTGAAAGAAACTTTTCCATCTGCTATCACAGCTCCTTAGGCTGGAAGAAACAGCAGGGGAGATGGGGCCACGGCATTCCTAAGACACGGTGAGACACGTTAGAATGAAGGCAGGGGACGTTTGCTCCCACAGACAAGAAGATGGACTCTGCTGCAATGTGGGGGGACTCCTGAAGGGAGAAGAGCTTCTGCAACAAGGCCCTGCATTCAGCTGCCCCAGGGAGTGGGGCCCTGGTGGAAAATGAAGCTGGTGTGCCAGTCTCAGGCAAACGTGCTGCACGCTTGCCATCCGTTGAGACAGCGGCCTCCGCTGGGACGTGTGTCAGGAGCCCCCCTGCGGCTGGTGGGTCCAAAGGGGACATCTCTCCTGTGTGGCTGCAAGTGGCTCCTTCCTCCTTTCCCGCAGGGGTCTCACCTGGTAGAAGGCTTCTTCTCCAGATCTTGCTGCCTTGTGCCCGGCTCCCAACTTGTCAGCATGGGGAGGGAAAGCTTCTTCCTCCTCTGCAGCAGGTTGTCAGGATGGCACTCTGAAACTAGGAAAGGAGGAAGCTCTTCAGAGCAGCTGCGTGGGCACTGCCTTTTAAGCTGGTTCCAGTCAGCCAGCATGGGACAGGGACCACCCCCAGACAGCAGGGACCTGTTCCCTTACCTCTTCTGGTCCTGCGCTCTCCTGCAGCTTCCTCCTGCGAGGTGGTGGAAACTTTGGCCTCTGGCCTTCTCCTCACAGTCAGATGAAACCTGGAAAACAAACGATGACACGGGCTTGAAGAAGGCTGGCCTCCTACCCGTTGCAGCTTGCTGGCAGTAATCCTCCTGGTGTTGCACAAGGCATGGCATCCCTTTTCCGTCATGTCCATGCATGGGGTTTGTTGTCCGTCTTCCCGCAGCACCTGAAAAGGTAGCCTAAATTCCCCTCCACATGCAGGCAACTCTCTCTGACGGGAATCGCGGCAGCACGGGCACAAGAAACACAACCACAATGCCCCTCCTCTCCAGGTGAAGACACTCGTAGCTGAAGCTCAGCATTAGTTAACCAGGAACCAGTCTCCTCGGGATTTAGCCCTGACTGGGTGCTGAGCGTGGAGACCCAACCGTGCACGTTCCAAAGCAGGAGGTGGGAAGCCTCCCGCTGGGTCAGCCAAGGGCTGCGGAGGAAATGCACTCACCTTGGGAACATCTGGATCCCACGAGCGGTGGTCTCTCCACTGAAGTCAGTCAGATGTGCCGGCCACATTCTCTGCAAAGAGACACAGACCTGCTGGAGGGTTTCTGAGGCAGTTTTCTCACGGCTCTCATTGACAGGAAGCAAACCTGTCTCCCAAGCCAAAAGAAAGCCTTCTCTCCAAAGCCCTCCTCCAAAGCCTCTTCCATGACCCTTTGTTCTGCTCTGGAGGAGCTGCATGGCAGAATATGGAGGCTGTACAGTAACACTGCCAGGCTTTTTGCAGGGGCAAGCGTCCAGAGGCTCAGAAGAAACTCTCTTTGCTCATGGAGAAAGCAGCTAAGGGGGCAAGCACGGGGAAAGGCATTTGACTGGCCTGCCGTGTCCGGGCTGGCCAACAGCGGTCGGATTGCTCACCCTTCGCTAGGATTCCCAAAGAAGTTAAGTAGCCCTCAAAACCTCACCAACTTACACTGTGGAGCAGTGCAACCAGGCCCGCAGTGCTCTCCAGACGTTTGACACAGTCCAGATAAAACTTCATGCAGAGGAAACCATCTTCGCACGTCAAAACACCAATGTCCCTGAAGCCAAAGGGGACGTGCTCCTTGCTCCTCAGGAGGAAGCAGTACAAGAGGATGGTCTCTTGCACACAGTTCTTCACCACGTGCAGTGGGAAGGAGGTGGCTTGCGATAGCTGCACGTAGTTGAGTGGCTCAATCTTGACGCCATCTGCAAGGAGAAGCAACATCCTCACTGCCACAGCAAGCCCAAGTTGCTTGCAACATTCAGAACAAGTTCCCAGAGAAAGGGTCGCTAAGAGAAACAGCTCCTGGGGCACGGTTTCTTTTGGGGGAACTCAAGCTGTACCCTGACCGTTGGAGACAATCCTCTACTTCCCCCAGGCCTTTCCAAAGAGCAGGGAGAACAAACCGTTCCGGACAGGGGGCAGGAAGAGGGGGGCTGCTGCCTTCTCACCAGGGAGGATCTCGGTGGGACAGTAGATCTCCTCCAGCCACAACTCATCGATGTCCAGCAGGAAGAAAGGTCTTCGAACCAAGAGCAGCTCTTGTTTGCCATGGAATTGCTCTTGGACAACAGCAAAGGTCCCGAGTCCCGCAACCTGAACGCCCTGCACACAGAAAAGACAGAAAGGCTGACGAGGGAGTTCTTGAGAGACGGGAAAAGGGATGACTGTCAGAGCAGGGGGACACTGCTCTGTGCCCTGCCCACTCCTGAGGGACAATGGGGCAAGGTGGGGCACTTTGGAAAGCTTTGCAAAAGAGCCGCATCCTCTGTTTCTTTCGTCACCCCCCTCACAGGATTTGCCAACATCCCTTGGCTAGAGAAGCGCCCGGAGGTTTCCAGCACATGGATTAGGCCTGGGACTGATTCCCAGCAATTGTCCTAGGCACGGACCCAGGATATTCCCCCATCTCTCTGCTCGCCCTCTCCACTCAGACCGCAGGGAAGAGTGAAGCCCTAGGGTGTGCCAAACACCTGAGAGGCAGAGCACATCTGGCCTTGGCTTCTCTCCCAGCTGGCCAAGAAGCTGCTCCGGGCACCCTGGGCAGTCTCAGTGCACTGCCATGGTGCTCGGGCAGGGATTGCTCTGCAGGGCCCAGGACACCAGCCCACCTTATCCTGCTTCAGCTCTTCCAGAATGTACTCGGATACAGCATCCCAGATAGCCTCAGTCTCTGGAAAGCAAGGAGAAGACAGGTCAGGCTCCAGGCCAGCCAGCTCACAACCTCTTGGCAAGCACCTCACCCAGGCGATGACACATGCAGGCATACACAAGCACCCCAGAAAAACACCGTGCAGGCATTCCTGGGACATTCCTGAGAGGCCTGGGGGAGCTGCAGGCCACACCAGTCTCTGGGACACCGAGGTCTTTCCTCCCACAAACAGATCCCAAAGAGGCACCAGCTCCCAGGGAAACCTGGCCCTGGACTGCCCCCATCAGGAGAAGTCTGAGCCATGCCCAGAGGAGCCCTAGGCCTCAGGACAGCCCTGGCATCAGGACCCGGGAGTCTTGGCTGCCACATTGTCCCCTGAGCCCAGCGGGACCCTCAGGCAGGGCTCTCGCAGCAGCCACCAGCTCTGTCCAGCACCACCAGCACCCCCCAGCCCAGGACCTGCAGCTTTGGACAGCTGACAGCCCCTGGGCTGCCCCTTGGGAAGGGGCTCCTGACACCCTCACCTTTGGGGGAGAGCTGCAGGAGCACTGGGAACGCAGAAGTCAGGTCAGAGGTGATGGTCACCCTCCAGCAGCCCTCCATCTCGCTTGCTGCTGGCCCTCAGCTCAGGACAAGGGATGCCCGCCCTGGCTCCTCAACCACAGCTCCTCTGCAAGGTGCCCCTGCTCCTCCGCCCGTCAGCGAGGGTCGCCCAGTGCAACCTTGCTGCCTGCTGCCCCCACTCCTGGCCACAGAAGGACAGCGGTGGGGAGCACCCAAGCAGCGCCCAGCAGGGACCAGGCCTTGCAGGGAAGTGCCGGCACTGCCGCTGCTCCAGTGAAGATATCCTGGTGATGCAGTGCCTCCCCCTGTGACATCAGCACGTGTCATTTGAAGGCTTATGAGGTCAGCAGCGTGGAGACGGCACAGCTCGGGAGAGAGACGAGAGATTTCCCTTCTTGTCCTGAGAAACCGTCACCTCCCTTCTGCCCAGTTCTTTAGCAGCATTTCCTGACAAATCCACCAGGAACATCTGCAAATGGTGACAAAGGCCATTGGATATAGGAAGTGGAGCACTGGAGAAGTCACCACTGTGTTCCTGCACCAACACGCCTGTGCTCTTGGGAGCCCTCCAAGGAGGGTTGGGTTTGAGGCTTGTCCTGGGCCTGGGATTTTCTCAAAAGATGGGAGCGAATGCATCCGGGATGCTGCAGCCCCTCAGTGTGCCTTAACTCCTCTTCACTGCAGTTCACTCAGTTGGAGAAGTAGGATGTGTTATATGGAGGGAATTGCAGCACATGCCGGGATCCTCCTTCTGGGACAGCCCACGGGGCTCTGTACTTTGAGATGGCCTCAGCACCATCCCCTGGTCTGCCATGCAGGAGGCAGAGATGGTACACGAGGGAATGGCAAACGTACCCTCGGCACATCATCGTGAGGGAGAGGAGTAGGGCAGCACTACAGATGGAGAGGAGAGTGGGGAAAATGGTCTGTGACAGACGTGGTGCACTCCTCAAGGCTGCTACCCGTTGTCCATGGCCATGAGCCTCTATAGGAGAAGGCGCCCATGAAGAGGTTGAGGTGGAGGGGCAGCCTGCCCCTTGCAGCCGGGCTGCCAGATCTGGAGAGCACTCGTGCCTTTGTGTCCACAATGAAGGAGGAACCGATTTAGGATCTACTCTGGGTTCTCTCTCAGAACTTGACCAAGCCTCTCATTTCAGGAGACCTGATGCACGCTGAAGGCAGGACTACTGCCCCTGACTGTACTGCACACAGATGTACCTGGTCCCGTGTCAGCTGCACCATGTCAAGTGGGCTGCAGGGAAAGACAAGGGTGAGAATGTGCAGCGCTGGGTGTAGGGCTGGGCCCCGAAACCTCATCTCTTTCCATGTGCTGAAAAGCAGCTGGACTACAACATGCATTTGGCAAGAGCAGTGTCAAGACACAATTTTCCCTGTTTGCAAGTCCCAGATCCTGGTGAACATCACCTAGGTTGGCCCATCTGGCGGCTGTGCACAGAAGCTGTCTCCAAGAACCCACAGAAACCTTGGGAATGTTTGCACCCAGCAGTGTCCCTTTCCTGTGACCGTCCGAGTGATTGAAGGCCCCCAGGGTGACATGGAGTCATTGAACTCAACTTAGTCCAACAGCTTCCACAAGACTTTGTCCACTTCTTCAGCCTGACTGCAGGCGTTTACCTCCTGCCATGCTGTCGCCCTGACTGACTCACATTTTGACCCTCACCCACAAGGGTCCTCCCAATCTGCTGCCCAATCCATAGAAGAGATTGATGCATCCAGGCAGCTTCTTTCATGCTGAGGGCAAACCCCTGTTGACCGTCCCCGCTTGTCTCTTCTGAAGAATCTGCACCCATCCAGCACGACCACACTGTCACCCTGACTGGCTCTCCTCTGACCTGATCCAAGGCAAGAAGTAAATCAGGGTTTAGATGCTTCCATCTCGGCTTTCCTGAGCCTCTGCTTTCAGTTTGCTCTTCTTTGTCCCTGTGGGAATGGAAATAGAGGCTGTTATTTTTAAGAAGAGGCTGACATTGCTAAGCCTTCATAAGGAGCATTCCAAGGACCGTAGGGAAGTCTCTTTCCTGCCCAGAGGAAGCTCCACCACCACATGTGCAGTACCAGCAGGGTCTGTGTGACCTGGTCTCTAGGACGTGCCCCCAGCGAGCTGCCCCTGGGCAGAGCCCTGCTGCCAGGAGGTGTCTGCAGGGCAGAGCTGAGCACCCGGCGGGTGGGATGGGGGCTGTGACCTGCAGGCAGGAGGCGTGGGGACACAGACCCAGCTGCAGGCAGGGACAGCTGCAGGCAGCAGAGCCATGGGCAGGGAGTGAGCGGGAGCTGCTCCCAGAAACTCCGTGGTAGGGGAGATTTGGGCACTTCCCTGCCATCCCTGTACTGCAGATGCCTCCCCTGGAGCCAGTCCCTACTCTCCTTTTTCTCACACCATAGACTTCCAGTCCTAATGTCACTGGGGCTTTTGATAGGCTGCAGGCTGCCTTGCACAAGGGCACAGCCCTTCCCTAGCAGCTCTGTGCTATCTAGCATCCCCATGGAGAAGACATGTCAGTCCTAAGGCCATAGAAATGCTGCTGGATGGCTGTATATTGGCAGCTGTTATGATCCCTCCCTGTCCCTGGAGAAGAGCAGAGAGCTGAGATCCTCCTCAGGTACAGTGAGATGGGTGAGGGGCTTGGGGATCTGCACTTTGAACCTGGATTCCTCTGCTCTCAGCAGCATTCAGGTTCTTTTCAGGGGAACACCTGAGTGTGACCATCCTCCAGAGGTGCCCGCACAGGGCAGCTGAGACCAGGACTGATGGATACCCCAGCTGTCCCCACTCTGCCTTGAAGGACAGTCCCTTTGCCTCCCAGGACGCCAAGGTTTCACTTGGTGGGCAGTACAAGCGCCAAGGATTTTGCCTTAAATACACTCCTCAGGGGTAGGGGGATGAGTATGAAGTAACAAAGCAAAGCGTTATGCACAAAGCCCTGCTCTGCAGTCGGGTGAATTTTGAGAAAGAATGCTCCAAAACTCCTTGTTACCTCAAACACACTTCGTCTGAGACCACCCCATGTTCCATTTACTTACTGTTCTAGGACAGAACTGTCTCCTGCAGAGTCTCTTGCCCCCAGTAGCACCCTCAGGCAGCACGACTTTGACATCAAGTAGAGGAGCAGTCTTCTGAAAAGCGAAGAGGCAGTTTTTTATGGCTTCTACAAAACAATAGGCTAGGTTTTCCTCACAGAGGTCTACCCTAACATTTTAATTCTCTTTCCTCCTTGGACAGGCCTCCCTATCCAGAGGAGCAGATCCCGGTTCCCAGGAGGATCAGATGTCCAACAGCAGCTCCATCAGCGAGTTCCTCCTCCTGCCATTCGCAGACACGCGGGAGCTGCAGCTCCTGCACTTCGCGCTCTTCCTGGGCATCTACCTGGCTGCCCTCCTGGGCAACGGCCTCATCCTCACCGCTGTAGCCTGCGACCACCGCCTCCACGCCCCCATGTACTTCTTCCTCCTCAACCTCGCCCTGATTGACCTGGGCTGCATCTCCACCACTCTCCCCAAAGCCATGGCCAATTCCCTCTGGGACACCAGGGACATTTCCTACTCGGGATGTGTTGCCCAGGTCTTTCTGACTGTCTTCTTGTTTTCAGCAGAGTATTCTCTTTTCACCATCATGGCCTACAACCGCTATGTTGCCATCTGCAAGCCCCTGCACTACAGGACCCTCCTGGGCAGCAGAGCTTGTGCCCAGATGGCAGCAGCTGCCTGGGGCAGTGGGGTTCTCCATGCTGTGCTGCTCACTGCCAATACATTTTCCCTGCCCCTCTGCCAAGGCAATGCTGTGGACCAGTTCTTCTGTGAAATCCCCCAGATCCTCAAGCTCTCCTGCTCACACTCCTACCTCAGGGAAGCTGGACTTCTCATAGTTCGTTCCTTGTTGGTGTTTGGATGTTTTGTTTTCATTGTTCTGTGGTTGTTTTCTGGTTCTCTGATTTCATTGTTTTCTGGTTTGGGGGTGTTTTGTATTCATCATACTGTCTTATGTGCAGATCTTTAGGGTTGTGCTGAAGATCCCCTCTGAGCGGGGATGGAACAAAGTCTTTTCCATGTGCCTCTCTCACCTGGCTGTAGTCTCCCTGTTTATCAGTGCTGGCAGATTTGCCTACCTGAAGCCCCCCTCCCTCTCCTCCCTATCCCTGGATCTGGTGGTGGCTGTTCTATACTCAGTGGTGCCTCCAGCAGTGAACCCCCTCATCTACAGCATGAGGAACCAGGAGCTCAAGGGTGCTGTTAGGAAAAAGATTTCATGGATGGTTCTGAAAATTGATAAATTTCCCCTTTTTCTCCACAAATGATTTCCTGAGTATTTGTTTCATTATCATTATATATTCTTACTTTTATCTTCAGTGTCATTTCTTTTTATTAGTTTCTTAGAAAAAAAAATATTTATCTAGTGTACTTTGAGGAATAAAACAACAAAGTGTTATTTTGTTCGTCTGTATGTCAGGATTGACTCTTTCTTACCATCTGTTTAATAAACATGATCTCCCCTATAAATTGCCTGAAACTGTCTCTCCTTTTTCAAAGCTGGTGCCAATAACGTGGCCAAGTGGTGTGGTGGTTTCACAACGATGGGCAGCTGTACTCCACAGTGCCACTTTCACCACCCATCCTCAAAGGCACACATGGAGAAAATAGAATGGAAAAGGGCTGCAGCGTTGATTTAAGGGGCAGGCAGATCACTCATCAATTGCAGTCATGGGCAAAGCGTACTTCGCGTAGGGAGACTAAGATAATTTATTGAGTGTTCCTAGAAGACTGGAAGAGTGAGAAACTAAAAGTGAACTGAAAAAGACCATCCTCCCTCTTCTTCCTCCTCCCCCTGAGCAGCTCAGGGGAACGGGCAATGGGAGCTGCGGTCAGTCCATGACACTTCATCTCCACCGCTCCTTCATGGTCACTCTCTGCCCATACTCCGGCGTGGGGTCCCTCCCAAGGGATGCTGTCCTTCCCAAACTGATCCTGCGTGGGCTTTCCACAGGCAGCAGCTCTTCAAGAACTACTCCAATATGGGTCCTTATCACAGCATCCGCCTGTCAGGAGCAAACTGCTCCAGCACGGGTCCCGCACGGGCGGCAGCTGCCCCCAGATCCCCTGCTCCTGTGTGGGCTCCTCTCCACAGGCTGCAGCTCCAGCCCAGGGCCTGCTCCTGCGGAGGCTCTCCATGGGCTGCAGCCTCCTCCAGGCCACATCCACCTGCTCCACCGGGGGCTCCTCAACGGGCTGCAGCGTGGAGATCTGCTCCGCCGTGGCACCCATGGACTGCAAGGGGACAGCCTACTACACCATAGGCCTCTCCATGGGCTTCAGGGGAACTTCTCCTCTGGTGCCTGGAGCCCCTCCTGCCCGCCTTCTGCACTGA